>NC_142160.1:16534591-16686326 GCF_024610735.1 Ursus americanus | reverse complement strand
TCTTTGGCTTGGAACATATGGGTTATGCAAATATGCCCTTCAGTTTTACCCCTCAAACCCCTGACGGCTTCACCCCAGACCCAGCTCTAGTGAAAACTGAAGTTCTTTCATGACCCCAACATTTTTAATGATCAGATATGGTGAACCGACCACCAGACACCGAGCTAGGCATTGGAAGCGTCAAAGCACACGGTCTGGCCCCTGCCCTTCCAGAATGGTTATCTTGGGAGAAGCGTAGGTTTTAAGCAAAGGCATGCTCTGCTGTACAAGGAACATCGGTTTTTAGCATCCACAGAAATGTTGATGGAAGAACCAAGACCTCCTCAAAGATTTAACGTGAAAACCAAAAACAAGGTTGAACCCAGGGTGTTTGAGGGGCGGTTACAGCACTAAGTGGCTGCTGGTATATTACAGAAGGAGATTTGCCATTTCTCCATTTTTTGAAATCAGAATGTGAGAACTAGATCATTTTTTCCTCTTGGTTTGAATCCAGTTTACTTCAGCTGTGGCCGAATAACATTCCCATCAGCAAGAGCCGTGCTTTTTAACCTTTCTTTCATGATCATTTCACCCAGGGAGAAAAAGTTAAACCGAGATTCTCCTTAACAAGACAAATGAAACACTCTGAGGTAAGATTTTGCAAACCAGCGAAATAGCTAAGATTTAAAAAAAACCCTCCCTCCCCAACAAGCATCAACTTTTGCCTCCTTGGGGCTGATAGCACTCCTGCTGGGAACGCACAGGCCTCGTGAGATGAGCTGGTGCTCTCACTGAAGTTACTGGAAGACAGTGGTTAAGCATTGTTTGGCATCAAGACAAATAGGAAAACTGGTGAAAGGTCATCAGAAAGGTGTGGGGGGATAAAGGCAGCTGAAAACAAAGTCCTGTTGTTCTAAGGTGTTTCCTTCCAGAGGAGCGTGAAGACTGGTTGATTTGGAAAGAAATCTGATCTTCACAGGAAGACCGTGCTGCCTAACGCCTCAGAAATGAGCCCTCCCCTGAAAGTTTCCTCAGGGGCCTCCGAGGATGTCTGAATGGACACTAATTATCTGGTATGGATCTACAGTGACACGCTGGCTGACCTCGTTTCAGACAGGGCCATCGGTTCTGTCTTTTCTTTGTTCCTTTTGACACTTTTAATGTCACCAGACCATCCATACCAGATAGGCACTGATACCCGAGAAGTGGCAGAATGAACAAACATATATAGAACCATAAAGACATAGTGGTGGGAGAGAGGAGGCAAGCCTTACCCTCTTTTCTTAAATAACTGAATGGTGGCCAAGAGCCCCGACAGTGTGTTTGGCAAGCAGGGGAGGGTGTTTCTTGACTAACAGACCTGATTAGGGCGCCATCTTCTGAACCTCCATGTTGGATGCTGGCAAGATGTCTGGGTAAACAGAGCCCTACCCACTTCTACATAAGAAACTTTCTGGATTTTTAATTGTTGCCTTTAAAAGGTATTTCTTTGTTTTTGTTTTGTTTTGTTGAGGTAAAAAGCATGTAACACAAATTTACCCTTTTAACAACTTCGAAGTGTCCAGTATAGTATTATTAACTATATGCACGCTGCTGTACAACAGATCTCTAGAACATTTTCATCCTGTAGGAATGAGACCCTACCCATTAAACGACTCCCCATTTTCTCCCCTCCTCCCAGCCTTTGGTAACCCGCATTCTATTTTCTGTTCCTATGAGCTCAACTACTCTAGGTACCTCATATAAACATAATTGTATAGTATTTGTCTCTGTGTGTGTGTGTGTGTGTGTGTGTGTGTGTGTGTGTGTGACTGGCTTTCACTTAGCATAATGTCCTCAGGTCTCATTTTGTTGTAGCATATGGCAAGATGTCCTTCTTTTTAGGCCACGTAATATTTCATTGCCTGGATTTACCACATTTTCTCTCTTCATCCATCCAGCCACGGACATCTGGGTGGCTTCCTTCTCTCGGCTGTTGCGAATAATGCTGCAAAGAACACGGGGACGCAAAGATCTCTTCGCAATCCTGTTTTCGGTTCTTCTGAATATATAACCAGGAGTGGGACGGCTGGACCGTTGCAAAGGTACTCCTACTGCACTTGAAATCGCGGGTAAGTTCGCAGCCTGGTTTTCCAAAGGCCTGGTCCCTAAGACAAAGGCATAAACACCCCAGAAGCAGTCTGTTTCCGAGTCTTCAGATCCTCTGTTGTTGAGAGATGGCCCTGCCTGCATTCTTCTCATTTTACCTCACCCTCACGCTCACATTCCTTGGCCAAATTTTCTTTTTTTCGATGACTTGTGCCTGGATGCAAGACTTTTCGCGAGGTCTTCCCACTTGGCTCCTTTTGCTCGTGCTTCGGCTGTACCAGACGCTTTCGGTGCACAGAAACCCATCCAGAATAAACACCCCAAGTGTGTGTAACGTTTCTGAGTCCAATAAAGAACCACCTCCGGCCAAGCCCAAACGTGAACGATAAAAACTTTATGATGTCGGGGCAGCGACACGAGACGCCTCCCCCGTATAGAGTCAGCAGGTAGGGACGTATATGCTGTATGCTTAAGTGGAAAGCTGCTCCGCACTTCTCTATACAAACACCGGCCACACGTTAAGTGCTCTTCATATGGCCAAGCGTGTGGAATTCCAGATCGGCACTGTGCCCTCATTTATTTATTTTCCAACCACTGTATCTCGATGAAATGTGAGTCGCGAAAAGAAGAGTGAAAAGGGGGTGGAGCGGGAAAGGCCCCGGAGAGTGGAAGGGAAAAAGGAACGGAGAGAAAAGAAACAAAAGCAGCCTCCCTCCCTCTCACGCTGCTTTCAGGGGAGAAATTCCAGCTGGGTCATTTCAAGGGGAAGTTACTGCCACTGGTGGAAATATTTAGGTGTAAATTACTGGAAAGATCTAAGGCAGGGTTTTCATCATTAAGAGAAGCTGCCGTATCAGGGAATTCTTAGGTCTCTCTTTAGAATGAAAAGGCGAAGACCACCACGGAGCACGCCGTCTTGAAGAAAAATGATGTCCCGAAAACTGGAACCACATGGGGGGGGGACCCCATTCATAACGCATGCACGCAAACTCCGACAGCGCAATTTAGAAGCAAAGCTTCGTGGAACATTCGGCCCGCGTCACGGAGTCTGGAGGCTCTACGTGTGAGAATGGAACCACAGAGGCCTGTAAGTTTCGATTCCGTTTTAAAGCAAGTCTCAAAATTTGGTTTCCATCCTGGGGGCACATCCTGCGTGCCCCAAATTCTCTTGGTTCGCTACCCAAATCAGAAACGGAACTTTCCTCCTCAGAACTTCTCAGATTGCTCAAGAAAATGTGCTCTCTGTCCATCAGAGTGAGGGAAACAGGAGATGACACCAGGCCTCGAGCCAGATCAACGCGGTCTTGCTCAGCAAATGAGATGTTCGGCCTGTCTCAGGATGAGGAGCAGATGGTTCCGGGGATGCCACCAAGTTAGGGATGTCACCTGTGTTCGGTGAGCAGGGGTGGGTGTTGTTCAGGTCTAGTCCCATTCCCTCTGAGCAGAACCATGGCTTTTTCTCCTCCTAAGCTCTTATTTCCTATGATTTCACATTTCATTAGTTGGGCTGATTGGCTCTTTTATTCCAGCCTGTTGAGGAAATTCTCCAGGGAACCTCAGCTCAGATTGACTTTGGCCATGAGTGACAAGGCGTAATAGCGACCCTGCAGTTAAGAATTTCTGTCTCCCTGATATCTTGTGATCTGTTTTATTTTGAAGGTGCCATATTGTCTCCTATCTGTTAAAAGAGCAACGGAACAGATATTTTTAAAACACGAAATGATTCTACTGTCTGTTAGGTTGAATTTGTTTCTGGTGTGGAGTTCGATTTGGATTCGAAATGTGCCAGAAAAGCTGTTTCAAACACAGTGATGGGGGAGAAAGGCAGAAAATAAACCTTCAATGTGTCAATGAATAAAACAGAAGAAGCTGATTTATTAAGCACAGCAAAATAAAATGGAATAGAGGGCCAATTAATGCTTTCTGGGTTCCACTGAAGTCTGGTATAAAATTTAATCACGACCAAGGAGTCCACACAAAACTCCAGTCCCATGTTGCTACGGGAATCGAAAAACGCGAAGCACAAATGTGAGGTTTTGCTTACAAATGTGAGGCTGCTATCGTTGGAGGACGAAGCCATCTTATACCATTTTTGCATTTCCAGCATGTTCAGCTCCACGCTAGGTAAGGAGCAGAAGCATGGCATTTACTAAGTTGAATTACTAACATCGAGCTCCCCCAGACTCATCTTATTCTATACCTTAAACTCCCCCAATTATTAGGAAAGACTTCCAGCTTTTTTTAGGTCAAATCTCCAAATAAAACTCACATAAACTTATAAGCCACCTACAAACATTACGTGTGTATGTGCGTACATATAATCCAGGGGCTAAAGTATAGCTATCCCTCACCACTGCTATTATTAGCACAGACTGGATGGCTTAGAAAACTACCACCACTTGCAACGAGCGGGACAACATGCAACAGGTGTTCACACGTGTGCACGCTCCCGTGTGTGTATAAAACTACATTTAAATGCACAGGAACTCTGCATGCGAGATACGCTATTAACTCGGGAAATGGGAGGCTCAGAGAGACCAACGTGCCTAAGGACACATAGCTACTGAAGAGCTGGGTAAGTCCTGACGTGGCAGCAAAAGAGAAAGCTGAGTTACAGGGGGTAGCCATCCGCGAGAGCCAAAGTGGCCGTTCCAGACCACCAACGGCCATGGCGGCGGAACTGGCCTTGAGATCCAGCTCCCGTTGGCAAGCGGGCATCGACACTCTTCTTGAGGCCATAGTGGAAATCAGAACTTTTCAGGAACAAAGTGTCCTTTCTTTTTTTTTTAAAGATTTTATTTATTTGAGAAAGAGAGTAAATGAGAGAGAGCAAGCACGAGTAGGAGAGGGGGGAGGAGCAGAGGGAGACAGGGAGATGCAGACCCCCCACTGAGCAGCAAGCATGATGCGGGACTTGATCCCAGGATCCTGGGATCATGACCTGAGCCGAAGGCAGATGCTTCACCGACTGGGCCACCCGGGTGCCCCTGTCCTTTCTTCTTTTTAACATTCTCAAGACACTATGCGTCCAACTTCCAAACACACTACACGCATCTGGGTTTGCTAGTCTTCTGCTTGAAAAAATAGTGACATTTCTCAAATCAAAAGAAGAGACAGATGATCGAAATTAACCCCAGTGTGAATGGTAGCCGCACCTGAATAATGATTTGGGTGGTGGGGGGGTGGGGGGAGTGGGGAGTGGGACGTTTCTGCAAAACAAGAAAACGCGTAGCTGCTTAGGAACATTGAAAGCAGTAAGAGAATTCCTCCACATGGAACTGGTCGCTCAGTCCAAGCCTGAGATACCCCAGGCGGCACGTTTGTTTTGAACACAAATAAATAGCATGACGTCAGGAGAGGGCTGAGCAGAGCATATATTCTCAACCCTTGGCTCGTAAGACCCCTCCCGGGAGGAATACAATCACCGTCATCTTCCAACCTCTAAGACAAATTACTAGAGGAAAGAGGGCAAAGGTTGAACTAGTCCCCAAAGAAAGAGATAATTTAATGATGGGAGGGGCTGGGGAGAGAAAGAGAAGCTGTATTCCCCAAACAGAACTGGGGAGAAATTTCAGGAGCCAGTGAAGGGTTACCGATGGGATCTTTAATGCTCTTCGACATGAAGAAAGGTACAGCTTTATCACGTAGCAAGATTCCTGTGGGCCATTTCGTATGCCAAATATTTTATTGTCAAATACCTTTTGCCTTTCACCAACCTACCAGAAGAAGGAGTTTCTCTTAAAGAAACAGAGCATCTCCCCGTCTTCCTGTAGCTATATAAACAACTTCTGAAGCTCCCATCCTTCCCAATGTCTGATCGTGATTTATGCAGGACTGTTTACTCAGCTCAGGCTCTGGGAAGGAACAAGGCAAAGTCTTCAACCTCACGTAGTTTCCAATCTAGTGTGCAAAACAGACAGCAAGAAAACGTGCAATGTACGAAGTCGTTCTAAGGACACGAGAAAGAAAACCGAACAGATAAAAAGAGTGGGGGAGGGGAGTGCCCCGATTTTCAGGGACGGGATACTCGAGAAGAGGCATAAATTAAGCTCTATCTGGGGGAACGGTGCCTTAAAAGACGACTCTTGTCACAAGACAGACAGCCCTCGTTTGACCGTCACACAAAAGGCATAACCTGGAGGAGCTCAGCGCTGACATGTCGTGCCGCAGGACCCAGCAACCCAGACTGGCAAAGAGCTTTAGGTTTCTGCAAGAGGACTGATTGTCTTAGGGGATTATGAGAAGGTCTTATGGTATGAAAATTAAAATAAATCTGCCAGGTAGTGAAAAATAACACACACACACATATATATACATATACATACATACATATACATACATATATATATATATACGTATATGTATGTATGTATATGTATATATATGTATATATGTTTGGCCTGTCTCAGGTATATATATATACACATATATATGCATATACACACACACATATGTATGTATGTATGTATATATATATGTGTATGTGTGTGTGTGTGTGTATATATATATATATAAAATTTTTGTGTATGTACACACATATATGTGTGTATATATATTTTGTCACTGTGAAGAGAACCCCGAACCGGCAGGAGCAGCACCGTTCTCTCAGACAGCTCAATAGTGGATGTCCTTTGAAAGTATTCAAAGCACGACTGCGTGCTGGTTATAAGATGGGCTTGGGCGTCCATCCTGACTCGGTGGAAATCCAGGCTCTACCACTTACTGTGTTTCTTTTACCCTTTCAAGCACTAGTTTCCTTATCTGTAAAGCGAGGATGGTACCTGGTCGTCCTGCGTAGAGTTTTGAGGATCCTATGAGACGATGCATTTAATGTGCATAGCTCAGTACCTGGCACTAATTAGAAGGATGAAAAAAATGCCATATTTGTGGCATGTTAATATAACCATGAATGTATAACATATTTGACATGGAATAAGATGTATGCAATATTGTGAATAAAAACATATGATTTGATCATATGGCTTTATAATAACCAGTCATTTCAACTGATTTCTATTTAGCTTGCAGGAGAGCTTCTTATTAAAGTAATCTTGGTATTTTGGATGCCTCACCTCCTGGAAAGAGATATAAGGCTATTACTGATCTGAATCTGTTAAAGCATGAATGAAACACCAAGGTCCACGACTGTACTAACAGCGGGGGCAGGAAAGCAAGAGACCGTGTTCTGGCTGTTCTGAAACCCAGGGCAAGGTTTTCCTGCTTGCATACCATGCAAAGCCATTCTGTTGAGGACAAGTAAAATTTATTCAACAGAAGTGCTTTTCCAGAAGCAGAGGGATCTTTCCTCTCTTCTGAATCCTCGGCTTCTGCCTGGTTCAAATCACAAAGGTGCTCTACAAATAAGACATGACAACCGTGCTCTCCCGAAGCTGCCGCCAATGGCACGAGGAAATGAATGGCCCGGGGAGGAGAGCCCCAGAACAAAGGGAGACAGACACCGCCATTCCTGCAACACTCAATCACAATGCCATGGCCGGGAAGCGGGCATCTCCGAGGGACCAAGGGCATCTGGTTCAAAGCGTGGTGAAGAAAAGGTCCCAGGCACGACACAGGATTATTTGTCATTCTGACGTCTAGGAGGAAAAGGGGTCAGCTGGACCGTAAAAGGCTGATGTCGTTGCCAACTCTACTCATGTTCAAACCGTTAACATGTTCATGATCAAAGTGCCTTTCTTTATGGGGTAGGTGGTACAGATCGCACTATTTTGTAGATTGGAAAAATCGAGGTGCAACAAGAGCCCCTATTAACAACAGCTGGAAAAATGGCCAGCCTCGCCTCCCGGGATGCAGAACGCTACACCGACTTAGGGAACAGCGGTACCAGCCACTCCTGAGCAGCTCATCATGCCAGAGCGGTGTGAGTACCTTACGTGCAGCATCTCATCTTCACCAAAAATCTATGAGGCTGGCAAGGGTTTTACCTGCATTTTATAGACGGCGCCACCGAGACTCTGTGAGGTTCACTGAGCCGCTGAGTGATCTGTCTGAAGCTAGAGACTCTAGCTTGAAAGAGTTAGCAAATTTCCTCTCCAATTTATGGTGATTTGGAGATTCACGAAAAATAAAGAGACTCTAAGAGCTGGATGGAGAAAAATTACTAATAAATTGCTGTGATGAAAATGGGAGAAAGAGATGAAACAGAAGGTAGAATCAACTATAAGTTAAATATATACAGTGAGTCAGGAAAGGCTGTGGTATCAGAAGTAGCAAATAGGGAGAAAGTGAAGGCTGTGACTGACTGGATTCACCCAGTGACTGGATCATTCTGTGCATCCCTGGGAGAAGCCTCAACGACCACCTGTCGTGGTGGGGGTGGCAGTCATAGCAGCTACCATAGCATCACAGCATGATGAGGGCCCAAGAAGGTCAAGTCTAGGAAGTAAATATCACATAAGGATTTTGAGGTCCCTCTGTCCATACTGCGTTCTCCCATCCAGGACCCAGAAAACCCTTCCTTCTCCTTTGAGATTTTGCCTGCTGGATTGATTATACATTTCTCTTAAGAAAGGCATTTATGGAACTTTACAATACCCTCTCCATGGCAACCATCTCACAAGCAAAAAAGGAGTCAATGGGCATATCCACCAGCAATGGCAAGTTTGCCTTCAGACCCGAGAGGTACAGAAAGAGAATTCTTATTCCAAAGAGTTCCATCAGGATTTTTATGGTGCAGAACTGACAAATGTCACTCCGTTTTAGAGGACCGTGACCCTGAGTACTGAGAGACAAGCAAATCTGAGAGCATAAGGGGGTACTCCCAGATTATAACATTTTCATACTGAAGGTAAAATATCACGGAACATCACTTTCCCATTACGAAAGCCAGGAAACGGCAAAACTTGTCGCCTCTGTATCTTCTCCTTTTATGTTTTACCTTGTATTGCAATGTTTACTAATGAATGATGGAGGTACTTAATGGCGGACTCATGTATGTGTGTTTAAGATTTTATTTGTTTAGTTGAGAGAGAGAAAGAGAGAGACAGAGCACAAGCAGAGGGAGAAACAAGCAGAGGGAGAAGCAGACATCCGGCTGAGCAAGGAGCCCGATGACTCTGGGATCATGACCTGAGCCGGAAGCAGATGCCTAACTGACTGAGCCACGCAGGCGTCCCAATGAACATTTTTTAATCCAGTTATTGTGGAGGAATTAGGGAAAGATAGGGGTAGATGGGATACATATATGGGTAGGCAATTTTTTTTTTTTAAGATTTTTATTTATTTATTAGACAGAGATAGAGAAAGCCAGCGAGAGAGGGAACACAAGCAGGGGGAGTGGGAGAGGAAGAAGCAGGCTCATAGCGGAGGAGCCTGACATGGGGCTCGATCCCATAACGCCGGGATCACGCCCTGAGCCGAAGGCAGACGCTTAACCGCTGTGCCACCCAGGTGCCCCGGCAATTTCTATTTCAATCAATCCAAAAACTGTAACTAAAGTTAGTGAAAAGTAGCTGAGAAGCCACACATGGCAATTATATAATAACCAGGAATCAAGAAAAAGCAAATGGATGTGGATAAAAGACTACATGACGGGAACAGTATCCTATCACCTGTATTTCTACTGCTGTGTAAGTCAGATGTGACCCAAATTTGCATGAATCTCTAAGACCTGAGAGCAGGGTCTTAGCCTCAGGCTAAAATGTATCAAGGAAAGCAGCTTAGCTTCACTTTAGAAAGACAAATCCTGAGACGGGTTATAAAACTATGATCAAGAAAAAAGCAAAGTGCAAAGGCGTTTGAAATTTCCCATCAGAGGCACCGCTGATGTGCTGGGCACTCCAAAAGCCAGAACCTTTCCTGAGGGGTCAAGTAGTGTGCAAAGCACTTTTTATGTACTTTGTCCTCGTTTCTGTAATAACTCCGAGCTACGTAATCCTAAATGCTCACATTTTACAGGCAAGGATGTTGAAACAGAAAAATTAAGTCACGTGTCTACAGTTACCCAGCTTACAACAGATAGTTCAACAGTCCACAAAACCCGGGCAGGCTGGGCCTGAAAACTGAACTCTTACTCAGTTTGCTGTGTGCAGAGAGAGCAGGACGTGTGGTAAGCAGGTCACACAGGACTTTGAAGTTTTGAAGGTGGTATGGGGACAGGGTGACAAGGGAACTGGGATGAGAGTCAGAACGAGTCTCTCCTCTGCCACTAACTCACCAAGGTGAATGCAGACCATTCTGTGTCTTCAACTAAACTGAAGCGGACTCATGTCTAAGACCACATTCCACACTGGTAATGTGGTAATGACCCGGACAAGCAAGTTGCAGGAATCGGTAATAGAATGACGCCATTTACAAATACTTGGATTGAGCAAGACATATGTTATGTCTATTTCCATATATCACTCGTGCATATAAGCTTATGGTTCTTCCTTTGTCTCTCACTGTGAAAGATACATGAATAAATCATGATAGACACTCAAATATTACATACTATTTTCTTATCGTACGACTCCCCGCTGCTGTAGGTGGTGGCCAGCGTGGACGAACACTCTTCCAGGTACCAAGGCTTCTTGCCACTCTCGGCTGTGCTGCTGATGGAGATGGTGTAGATGCTGTTGGTGTAGCCGTCACACGAACAGTGGTCTTTGCTCCTTCCACCATTTCCTGAGGCCCAGACAAAAACAGAGCCGAGGCCTCGCCGCCCCTGTTCGCACACAGAAAAAGTTAAATGATAGAAGACACAGATCACAGACTTTAAATGCAGAGATCAATATCAACAGGGCACATCAAATATTTATAGGAGGGCTGTGATGCTATTTTGGTAATATGCTGGATGAAAGCTGTTTTTTGAGGTAAGAAGAGTTGCTTTTATTTTATTAATTTTTTATTTTTATTATTTTATTTTATTTTTTAAAGATTTTATTTTTTATTTATTTATTTGACACAGAGAGAGAGACAGCCAGCGAGAGAGGGAACACAAGCAGGGGGAGTGGGAGAGGAAGAAGCACGCTCACAGCGGAGGAGCCCGACGTGGGGCTCGATCCCAGAACGCCGGGATCACGCCCTGAGCCGAAGGCAGACGCTTAACGACTGAGCCACCCAGGCACCCCTAATTTTTATTTTTTTTAAGGAGAAAGAGAAAAAGCATGTGGAGGGTGGGGAGAGGCTGAGAGAGAGAATCTTGCACGAAGCCCAACCCAGGGCTCGATCTCACGACCCTGAGATCAGGACCTGAGCTGAAATCAAGAGTCAGATGCTTAACTGACTCAGCCACCCGGGCGCCCCAAGAGGAGTTGCTTTTACAAACTAAAATAATCTGGATGTAATGTACACCCTGGTGACTACAGTTAATAATCCTGTATCATTTATTTGAAAATCGCTAAGAGAATAGATCTTAAAAGCTCTAGACCCACTGTGGTACTCATTTCCCAATATACAAATATCAAAGCATTCTTTTGTATGCTTGAAATGAATACAATGTTATATGCCAATTATATCCCAATAAAAAAACTTAAACCTTTTCACATGTCACAGTCATAGAAGTCACAAGAACACCAATGATGACAATAAGAGGCCTAACGTTCATTAGGTACCCACCATGGACCAGGCACAATTATAATTGTTTTACATGAATCAGACTGAACTCTTCCAATAACCCTGTGGGAATGGTACAATTTTTGTCCCCATTATACAGATGAAGAATTGAGCTACAGAAATTAAGAAACGTTCCCAAGGTCAAATAGCTAGGAAGTGGAAGGACAAAATTTGAAGCCACACAGCCAGACCCCAGAGTTGGACTATCATTAGCTGTAATTAGTACAGACCTATACTAGTGCGCTAACTCTTCATCTATATGAAATAGGGGCTCTTATGCTCCCTCAGTTAACATATGAGCAACATGAGGTGTGGAGAGGTTATGTGATTTATCCTCAGGTCACACTGTTGGTGAGGAGCAGAATTAGGGATGATGTACCTTTTAGAATTGTGCCTCCCTTGTGTACGGCAGGGACACTAATTATGAAGGATGTTAATGGATGCTACCAGAAATAAAAAAACATTTCAAGATTAAGTATGTTTGGGAAACTTTAAGTTAAACAAAATGAAACAGAGTCCCCTGCTGTAGAATTTGATAAGTGATTGTTCATTGGAAAACTCTACGGGAGGCACAATCGGATGTTTTTTCCAAACATGGCGGATGGTGCCATGTCTGGAAATGGCGGATACCTTCTTCAACCCGATCCGTGAAATTTTTCTTACAAGGCTAGGAGATGGGGTTACATTCTTTATGCCAAAACTTGGCATCCATTTGCAGAGTTTCCTGAGGTCATAAAATGATTAAGGAGAAGAAGCAAAGTAGAACATAGACGTTCCAAAGCATAATGACTATTTGGTTCCGTAAGATAAGATCTTCAGAAGAAAAGAGAGAAGTTAGCCAAAGTGAAGTGTATTTCTCCGAATAGCTGGAGCTGAACCCCTCAGAAATTTAACCTTTTTAAAACCAGAAGTCACATTGAAGGACACAGAGGCCAAATCTATCATTTGGTAATTAGAGACTGCGAACCGACGTCACTTGCTGGGGATGGCTGAACCTCTTTCTCGCTTCCAGGCCCTAGCTTTCATGGTCTCAGGTGGAGGGAAAGTATTTGGGATGCTGTTTTGGAATTTCTGGTAAAAGAGCCAAGGAAAGAGAGATGACAAAGAATTTGAAATATCCTTGATAAACTGTCTCTGACCTTGAAACCTCAAGGAAGAGAATATTTATGACACAATTTGACCTGAACATAGATTTCTTTTTGTCTTTCAACGTGGAAAAATGCAATATGATCGCACAGGAATGGGAAAAATTCATGAAGAGAGAGGGAGAGAAAGTTCTGGATGTTCTTGCCACTAGACAGCTGGGTCTGGTTTACCATCCTTCAGTTTGTCATCAAAATATTCCTGAAATGTACAGAAGGAGGCAAAAATCACTAAGCCATCATAAACGAAGGATTTTGTTCAATGCTTTGTAAATCTCTAGAAGGAATTACTCCTCACTATGGTGTGGATGGCCAGATTGAGAAACTCTGGTGACTGACTCAGATCCTCACCTCAGAGACAGAACATTACAGCCAGAGAAGGAAGGGTCTAATTCATCATCAGTATGTACTCTCTCTATCACACACTGAGAGACTGTGTTGCTGGCAAAAAGCATAGTGACAGTGGAGCTTTCTCTGACAGGTCAAGAGAATGCATGAACTAATGCGAAAGCGCTTCTGGTTTAAACAGCACTGGAACAGATACTAGATTAAGAACCATAAAACCACGAAAAAGCACGTATGGCATAATCACATATACACGCCTATACAAAATTATGACTGGGTCCCTATGTGTAAAATTCACCGAAAAGATCTTTAAAAACGTACTCAGTTTTAAAAGAATATTTAATAAGAAAATATTTAGAAGGTACTTTTATGTTCACCGTGTAATTATAAATGGAGGATACAAAATGATATAATATGCTCTCAGTTTAGAAAAAAAAATGTGTGCCTGAGTGTGTGTATGTGTGTGTAAAGAAGTTAATGTATATAAAGTTATATGCATGAAGCGACCATAAAGTGACAACGTAACAGAACTTAATTCTGCTTGGTAAGATTAGGAAAGATTTTTTTTTTCTTTTTTATACCATCCCTCCATGACCATATGTGATTTTTATAAACAGAAACACATTTATTCCCCTCTTAAGAGGGGAAACATAGGGCCAATTCTTTTTTTTTTTTTAATTTTATTTATTAGACAGAGAGAGACACAGCGAGAGACAGAACACCAGCAGGTGGAGTGGGGGAGGGAGAAGCAGGCTTCCCGCTGAGCAGGGAGCCCGATGTGGGGCTGGATCCCAGGACCCTGAGATCATGACCTGAGCCAAAGGCAGATGCTTAACGACTGAGCCACCCAGGTGCCCCCACAGGGCCAATTCTTAAGAGATAATTTTTATTTTATGATCAAGAGGGGTTTTACACACAGTAGGTTCATTGTGCACTAAAAGCAGCAGAGACTAACATTTATAGAAACTTCCTATGCACTAAGCACCATACAAACATTATTCTGCGCAATTCAAATCTATATCATCATTTCATAGATGGGTAAACTGAGGCTCAGAAATGCTCATGAACGCCAGAGCCAGAGTTTCAAATCCAACTGGAGCTAAAGCCTGTGCCCTTAACCCTCAACAATAGTCTTCTTTTGGGCAAAAACAAGGCTGGTGGTTGCTGTACTGTTTGTAGCCAAAGCTCTAGGGTCTTCACTGGAACTTGGCTTTAGAACCTAAGAGCAGAGCAGCCTCCAAGTTCTTTCCAGACTTGGTGTCAGGACTCAAATGATAAAGAAAGGATGCATGCATGGTCCTGAGCATTCTCAGGGAGAAGGATGGAGGTTCAGATGCAAAATTCTGCCTAGAAATCCCAACCTGACCAGGGCTGCCTCAGAAGTAGGTCCACAAGTCATTCTACCATGGCGGCTTCCAGAGAGGACACCCCTGTGAAGGAACTAGGTCATTATTATGGGGACCAGGACATCTGCTGGGCTGAAAGAAAGAATGGTTGAAAGAACAGTAGGTTGCCACTGCCCTGGAAATGTCCTTTCCAGAGAGAGGTGACATCCCTCTATCAAAGATAATTTGAAGGAATTCTTTTACTACTGGGTATGGTGAAGGGAAACATCAAAGGACAGTATGAGATCAATAACCACCCACCCCTTATGATGCAAGGAAGTTGGGGTGTGTGCATGGGGGTCACTGGAACTGGAAACAGAGGGGCTAGTATGAGTTGAGAAATGATTAGGGGACATACCAACCCATGGTGGCCCTGCTGGGAGGGGGCCAGGGGAATATGTACTGAGACCCTAGTCTCTTTCTCCTCTCCATCTCTCTCCCAGAAGCCTGAGGACCTGGGAGGCCATAGGGATCAGTATCCCTGAGCGTGGAGCTTGTGGAGAGAAGGGGAGAGAGGATCTGGACAATCTCATGGAAGACACCTGGCATTGTCCTTAAGCTGTGTCATGGAGTTGTGTCCCCTACCCTTCAAATTCATTCGGTGACATCTTAACCCCAATGCGACTGTTATAAATACAGTAAAGACACAGCAAGAAGGTGGCTGTCTCTTAAGCTGAGGAGAGAGGTGTCACCAGAACCCAACTCTGCTGGCACTGGGATCATGGACTTCCAGACTTCCAGCCTCCGGACTTCGAGAAGATACATTTCTGTTGTTAAGCCACCCAGTCTGTGGTATTCCGTTATGGTGGCCCAGGCTAATACAAGGGAAGAGGGGGAGATAAAGGGTGGCCTGCCCCCCCATGGAGGCAACAGAATATACAGATGCTGCCGCCATGCCTCACTATCTACCAGGCATTCTGACTGTTATGCATATGTGTATGGTTTATGATTAAAGCCCCAGAAATAAACAGGCTAATTTGTGGGCTGAAAATGCCATAAAGATCTATGCTATAGATCTATGGGGTTAATCTGAAACAATTAGCAATTCAAAGATTTATTTACTACAGATGCACAGCAGATTTCCATTACTGTGCAATATTCAGAAAATCAAAACATATGTGGTAAAAGAGAATCTGGACATTTCTCCAAAAATTCAGAGTAATTTAAGAATGAAATCTTAATGTGGGAATGTAGGGAAAGAAAGGAAGGTGGGCAGAGTAGAATAAAGAGTAAAGAATCTGGAGACACATATTTTCCTAAAGTGTAGGAAATGACATTTTCTAGTTTGGTAAAGTATTATGTTTCCAACTGGTTATTTAAATATGGCTTTGGATGAAAAAAGAAAAAAAATCCTCCAATTTAATTGAGTACCAAGTTAAAAGTTAGTGAACTCAAGGCAAAATATTTTGTGAAATCCATGTAAGATCCATTTGACCAAACTCTATTCTTTTTCATTGTGTATTTAATTGTGCATGTGTTTCTTCTCGTGTATGTCCTACAAACATCAATTTATAATGCCCCCAAATTTTATTACTGAAGGCTAGAAAGGAACTGGATTTTCTTGTGTTTCTGGAGGTCAGAAAAGGCTACTTTACAGAGCATTACCAATTAAATCCTACACCCCAAGCCAGGTTTTGAAAGCTAGAGAGTTCGATGGAACCAACTTTCTTTTTTAAAAATGGTGTGATAATTTTTCAGCCACTGTGGTCAGATTTTATTTAGTATTCTAATATTACTTTCTTTCCCGTATCACTTAGAAAATATTATTAAAGGGGCACGAATAAGTGACCAGAGATTCCTGAAATAAAAAAAAAATGTGGCTGGACACTGTGCTGGTGCTTTCACAAATATTAGTGAATTTAGAGCAATCCCAGCAAGTTAGAGATGTATTTTACAGATTAGAAAACCAAGCAACACTAAGTAACAGGCAAGCCAACATATCACCAGAATGTGGTGGAAGACAGGGGATGGAGGTCCCTAAGTCTGATCAGAAAGTACCTATCTGTGTGTGTCAACACCAAGAGACAGGACGATACAACACATGATGAGGAACTTTCCTTTATCTGTGACGTCTTCCAAGCATAGCCTGCATACCCAGTTGCCAAAGCCCTTCACCATTCCGCTCGCCATCTTTCTTTGATATTTGTTCTCTTGGTGAGAAAAGAGCAACACCCTCCAAAGAAGCTCTTCCACACTTGGATCACAGATAGAGGGGTTTCAGGCCAGAAGAGGCAGAGGAAAGACAAGGACACCCATAATATGTGGTAGCTGAGATATGAAGAAAGAACTGTTCATCTTTGATAACAAAATCAAGCTGGTTCCTTAACAGAGCAGGTTCATTGACAGAAATAGGTCTGGTTTAGAAACATAATATAAAGGCAAGACAACATTAACACACTTCTGAAAGTCATCTGTAGCTCTCACACAAAATGTTCCAGAATTCTAAAATATACACTGCTTTTTAAAGCAATTGTTAATAACCCTTTGAATTATTATCATCAGTAGGAGAGATGATTCACATGAAAGCAAAGTCGTCTTAAAGGTGACCTAAAAAGTAATCCAAGAAGAAATGTAATCCCTAATTGAGGACAAGTCAGGAGCAGATAGTCACACAACTTCCAATGCCTAGGAGACGATTCTGGTAGAATTTGGTGGAACAAAGTCTTCTTTGGGAATGGACCAAGAAAATGTAGTCATGCTATGGATACAGTAAGACGTCTTTGGGAAAGACTAAAGCCTGTGACTTATTTTTTCAATCAGTTCTTTGGGGCAAGATGGGGACTGGGGTAGGAAAATTAATTACAGTTGACCCTTGAACAACTCAGGTTTGAACTCCATGAATCCACTCATATGTGATTTTTTTCTTAATAAATACAGTACAGCGGTGTAAATGTACCTTGTCTTCCTTATGATCTTAATAACATTTTCTTTTCTCTAGCCTACTTTATTATAAAAAGACAGTATACAATACATATAACATACAAAATGTATGTTAATCATGGGTTATCAATAAGACTGCTGGTCACGTAGTTAAGTTTTGGGGGAATCAAAAGTTATACGTGGATTTTGGACTGTGCAGGGGGTCAGTGGCCCTCCTGTCCACACTGTTCAAGGGTCAGCTCTAGGTGAGACTCATCTGGACCCAGGGACGACAGTGCGCCACCCCCCACCAGAACACCAGGGAACGAGATGTTCTTAAGAGTAAAAGGAGATGTATCCTCTGAGGGTTAGGAATCTGCAGGGGAAGCGCTGCTCCGTCAGAAACAATCCTATGCCAGAGTGCTAACTTCATCAGGACTCTATTGCGGTGTCTTCCCTCCCCCAGAAAGTACGCACAGGCAACCCTTATTTTTATGATCTACTTCCTCTGTGAGTCGGAGTGCCTGATGTAAAGGGTATCCAGGTTCCACTGGATTCCATTTCTGCTCTCCGAATATTTCATTATTGTGCTCTCAGAATTATTAAGCGAAACAGAAGAACTACTTTCAGGAAAAACCAAACTGTCATCAATTATGGTTTATTCGGTAACTGGAGTGCAGCCAACAGCTAATTCCACTTGTTTCCAAGCAAAAGTTCTAGGGCTGAAAATGCTTAGCAATGCTTCCCAAAGATGATTTCAACAGATAGCCAACACCTGCTGAGTTCAACCTTCCTTGGGCCCCAGCGCCTCCCCCCACTGCTCTTCATCTTTCTATACCCACTTTAGTGTGTCCACGGCCCAAGCTGCCACGTAGCCCTACATCGAATTTGGAGGAAGGACTGTCACAATATCCACAGAGTGGCTTACAAAAAATACTCCGTGGGTGGGTCTTCACCATTCTCACTCTATGTAACTTACCCTGTCCAAGCATGTTGATGATTGAAAAAGATGGAAAATACATATGCAGTTATTTTTTTTTTAAGGACTAAAAGTGAGGTGAAGAAGGCTTTTGCAAATGGTAAGCTGTTTCTCCCCATTTTTGTCTTCCTAGTTTTTCTTGTGTGATAGGACTTCACCCTCTCTTCCCCCTCATCTCAACCTCACCCACCTTTTCCGCCCCGCAACAGGCTTTCTCTCTTCTGATTTGCTGTGTACACGATGTGTGGCTAAGCCGTGTATATTAAGCATTTTTTAATGTTTTGTAGGTTTTTTAATACACTGAAAATATATTAGATGTAGTTATTAGCGATATTACGTTTACCATGCCCAAATGAAAAGCCATTTTATATGCTTGCCACGCATACCAAATGCAGCCAACTTCCCTTTATAAAGGAAAAGAGAACCCAATTTGTGATTATGGAACCGACTATTGGTGACAATAGTTGCAAGCATTTCTGATGAAACGATAAAGACATTTATACTTATGTATACGCAATTTTCCAGCACTGTTCACGTTCTAGTATCTCAGTGAGCAGTCTGATGCTCTCAGTTTAGGAAACCTAAAGGTGACTTTAGCTCAGTTTTCTAAAAGGACATTTGGAATAAGTGGTCAAAACTAGCATAAAAACTAATCAACTCTGTGAACGCAGAACTCCCCCAGACTCAGGTTCCTGATAAAAAGCTACATTTATGTTTATCATGTGCATAGAAAAAATAAAAACAAAATGAGTTGCTTAGCCACCCTATCTGCCAAAATATAAATTCAGGAGAACATCAACTCACTAAAGGTTTGGTAGAACCAATCCTGTGCCAGAGCTGCCTTTCCTCAGAAGGGTTGACACTGAAGGCTGAGCTTCTGACACTTTATCACCCAAGTGCGCCGTGGCGTGATCCTTGGCTCCCGACAACAGTACTACAACAGCGCAGATTTCTTTCACTTTGTTTATTTGTCAAGAATCACTGGGAAAAGAAAACCCGTCTTTCATGGAGAAAAGGTAGTAGATCTAGAAGGAACTAAAACCCAGGTGTGTGTATGAATGGAAATAAGTATGTTTTCAAGCAAAGAATTTTATTCCTACGATCCTCGGGATATTCTGTACATTTAGGAACTTTACATAAGGAAAATTTGGAGCTGAATAATGTGCTATAGATATTATTGAAAACTGGATACATAAGAGGTTTATACGTTGAAATTTTAAATTCCTGCATCAGAAAACTAAGGGAATGAGGTTGGCAGAGCCGGAACCAGATGGGTCCACTCCCATCTTGACTGAAATGCTGATCCCCACTGAGTACGAATGCAATGGGGTGGTCCTCACAGTGCGACATAACGTGATTTAGTGGACTGGACAAAACAAAGAACAAACAAAAAAACACCAACACCTTTCTCCTCCTGCCTTATCTCATTTGCCAAATCAACAATTTCCAAATAATTGCCTAGTATTAATGTTTTCTCTACGGTCAATTCATAATGGTCAAGCCTCCATTTTTTTCTCAGGCCTGTCTTCCTCTTCTGATTCACTGAACCTCTGCGAAATCAGGTTAATATTTACTTCCGGTCACTCCCACAGCCTCCAAGATTCGAGCCCTACTCAAGCTGTTTTCCCATGGCCTGGGGACCTGGAATGCTGGCTGGGAGGAGGAATATGCAAATTATGTTTCTCAACTCCTCATCCCAAGCTGCTATAACAATACCTGACACGGGGCTTGATCCCAGGACCCTGGGATCATGACCTGAGCCAAAGGCAGACACCTAACCAACTGAGCCACCCAGGTGCCCCAACGCAATCAATAATTAACAGCACCAAGGCAGCCATTTGGGGTACACCCACCATTCCAGCATTCCCATTTTGGGGAGAACAAGATGACATATAGGAGAAAAGTTTCTATATCTTGGATCATCCCAGAGCAAAGGCAAACTCATGCTCAGGATTGTTTCAGGAGAGACAGGTTTATGAAATTGAGAAGGACATTTCCAATATTAATATTAGTTACCTATTATGAAACTGCCCAGGAAGATACCACACCTTCAAATTTCTATTAAAGGAGTAAAAGTGGAAATATTCCTTTTGTAGAGAATACAAAATATTTACTATCAACAGTGGTATGAGACGAATTTATTGCAAATGTTTGGAAAGGTGTTTGGAAAGGAGGACAGAGGGAAACTCTAGCAGTAATGAAAGATTTATAGTCTTCTCTGCGTTAGGTTACAGAATGCCTCACCATGGGGGACTGGTCAACATGGAGAGGGCAAGAAAGCTGCTCCCCTCCAAAGCCCACCAGGGGGTTTGAATGTCACAGGCCTCTCTACTCCATGAAGTAACCACCTTGGTCTTTGTGGAGCAGCCCTTAATATTTCTGAACTAGAGAAAATCAGCCCTTCACAGTTTCTTCCCATAAACACATTCCTGACTTCAATGAAAGCCAATCACACTTCTGAAGAGATTACACTTGATGTTAAGCTTATGTTATTGACAAGATCCAGCAGTGGGTAGTCTGGGGTCCTTACAGATGCATCAGACATGGCCTTTCCTCTGAGGAGAAGACCAGCAGTAGGTCTGAGCCTGCAGATGGGCGATCAGTCAGTCTTCAAGAGGGCTCTACAAAGTCAGCATTGTCATAGTCTTTTCTTAGGGAAGCAGAAGCTCTGATAACTTAGTAACTTGACCCGGGTCAAAACACTGGAGGGAAACCAAGAAGATTCCAACCCGGCTCTCTGTGACTCTAAGGTCAGTACTCTCTACCTTCCCGCAGCTTGCATCCGGGGAGGAAGAGAAAGAGACAATACAGTGAAGTTGAGAATATGCCAAGTCAGTTTGCCCCAACAACGTTTCCCAGGACTTCAGGAAGAGCGAGGTCCCTATGGTAGCGTCCACTTCCATGACCATAATGACAGCTACAGAGGAGAGAGGTGAATGAGCAGAGACAGGCCCACGTGATGCACTTGACAGGTACAGATTCACACAACATTCACGTGCCAGAAGACAGACTGAGTCAGAGCCACACTCATGCCTCTTAATGGTCAGGTTACCTACTTTGCTCAGACTTAGTTTCCAAATCTGTAAACTGGTGAGGTCCTATGAAGATCATCCTTCTGCCTAACCAAGTGGCTACCGTAATAGTCATCGTAACGTTTACAATCCTGAATATTAAAGTTTGATTGTCTTCCTCTTAAAGAAGAGAACTGTAGGGGCGCCTGGGTGGCACAGCAGTTAAGCGTCTGCCTTTGGCTCAGGGCGTGATCCCGGCGTTATGGGATCGAGCCCCACGTCAGGCTCCTCCGCTATGAGCCTGCTTCTTCCTCTCCCACTCCCCCTGCTTGTGTTCCCTCTCTCGCTGGCTGTCTCTATCTCTGTCGAATAAATAAATAAAATCTTAAAAAAAAAAAAAAAAAAAGAAGAGAACTGTAAGCTCAGGACAAGTGAAAAAAACCTGTTATAAAAATCACATGTACTTTAATGTCATTTGTTACTATCAACTCAGTTCACTTTATCCTTGTTTATTTCACAGTGGCGTCTTTTTTTTTTTAAATTTTATCCAGTTACTGCCAAGTTTTGTTAAAGAAAATTTCCATTACCTTTCTTAAATTTATGCTCTAAATCACAGAAATTCAGGATTGGTATGGACCTTAACTTGACCTAATCAAATCCTGTAGGATTTTTGTATTTTCCCTGTAAGTAGGGACATCCAGACTGTACTAGAATGATGCCCGTGGTGAGGGCTTCACATCCTCCCCTATATGTCACTATCTAGAGAACAAAACAAATGGGAAAAAAAAAAAGAAAAAGGAAGTCTGTTACTGGTATCTGCTTAATCCCTAGGTAGAACAGAGGGAATTAGAATGGCATTTGCTAAAGTTAATAGAAACAACTCACAGGGTTAAAAATGAATCTCTAGGGGCGCCTGGGTGGCACAGCGGTTAAGTGTCTGCCTTCGGCTCAGGGCCTGATCCTGGCGTTATGGGATCGAGCCCCACGTCAGGCTCCTCCGCTATGAGCCTGCTTCTTCCTCTCCCACTCCCCCTGCTTGTGTTCCCTCTCTCGCTGGCTGTCTCTCTCTGTCAAATAAATAAATAAAATCTTAAAAAAAAATGAATCTCTATAACTGAGAACAAGGTGACAGTAAATCTTTGACATTTGCACCTCTACAAGGCTGGGAGAAGTTTGTGCTCCTTTCCATACAAATGCATCACAGTTCACAATAACATTGGAATCTAAATCTGATACTTGGATAACAGATAACTTTAAGATTACAGAACGTGAAACCACATATGTATTTATAAAGACAAACAACTCTTCGCGTCCAAGATGGAAAATGTTAGATTGGGTCCATTTGGCAAATCACTTCTTAGCTTTGTTACGGCTCTAAAGACACAGAGTTTCCACCAGGATATAGTTAAATACTAACGGAGGATTTTTACAACAAACCCCAGGTAGAGTCAATTTTGATTAAGTGGAGCCCATATTAAATAAACTCCCTTGTCTATCTTTGCCTATCCACAGACGATGCCAAAGTTTTAAAACATTCGCCAACTAATTTAACAGCAATCTGTCATTTATTAAAATGCAAACTGGTACCAAGCCTGCTATAGCTGGATGTGTGTCAGATAAAAATACATTCTTCCCAAGTGGAATTGGTTAATTTTATTATGATTATTATTACTGCATTTATTATACAAGCTCATTATACCCCACCTCTCCCCTTCTGGTGAACATATGCCTTTAATTTAAGGGTGGAGAACTGTGTGTATGTGCACGTAGGTACATATAAGGGACAGTGTGTGACTGTAAAGTAATGCTGTGTTTTTAGCCAATATTCCAAATATCCAATCAGGTGTAATATCTGGTAAATTGAAAAGGAAACTGATGATGGGAAGGGATACATTAATCAGAGACTTCATAAAAGACTCGACAGCCAGGCATGTACTAATAGATGTTCATTAAATGTCCTGGTTTCCATCTGGTGGCCTTGAGAAGAACAGAGTGAGGATGGGATGAAGGGAGATTGGGGGCCAATGACTTGGATTTCACCTAATTTTGTTTCCCCATCCTTGACATTGGTTCTGTGATGAATGCATTGGAAGGCTTTCATCGAGAACCCCAAAGCCTAAAAAGCTCAAAGAAAAATGATCTGGAATAGGAAGTATACTCGTAGATAACATGGGTAAGTACACTCTAGAATCAGTGCTCCTACAATATGCGAAATGAGCTACATGGTTTCTCCAAATAAGAATAAGATAAATGCCAAATGCCACTTGGCACATAGTGGGGACCCGAGAACTATTTCTTGAGCAAAACAATAAGGGAAATCTTATCTGAGAAATAGGGTTTTCTGATTACAAAAAAAAGGAAAAGATTCAGTTCCAATTTTTTGCTTATTTTCTAAAGGATGTTATAAAATGCCCTTGTCAGGAAATTGTGAAAAGCTGTCCAGGTGTGAGATGCCCGCTGACGAATGTAAAAATGCACCATGTATTAATAAAGTTTAATAACCCAAATGGAGCAAAAAAAAAAAAAAAGATGATGGCAGGCAACTGGACTGAACATCAAAAGTTTTGTAATTGTGTGTTGGGTAGTCTGTCCTTCTCATCGCTTATCAGATTCTAGCCGCTGAAGGAACTTGGGGAATGTCTGCACTTTATTTAGAACATTTATTCATCATTACACGGTGAGCTTCCCGAAGACAACCGCTGAGTGTTACTCATCTTTCCCCACCACCTAGCGAAGTACCCAGACTGCTGATAACCCCCCGATGTGAACGTCTCCTGAATGCAATCAGGAACAAATGAATGAATAAAGAGTCTATCGAAGAAAAGTCCAGGCTGTTAGCTTCTTATTCTGATACCAAACGTCAGGTCACTTATATCTGACACACTGTCAGCTGACTCATTCATTTTATAAAATCATTTTCCTATTTAGAACCGCCTGGGCAGACAAAGCAGAGTTTCCTCTCTAGGAAGTCTTTGCCAGTCATCCCAAGGAGCCAGGCCAAAGGTTCACCACGGTAAGTGGAATCATGTCAGTTTGAATGAGAGTAACATTTAAATGGTCCTTTCCTTGGATGACACGTAAGATTTTGATTCTGAGACCCCTGGCAAGATTGTGAGAGCCCTTTGTGCCCTTCTAAGAAGCTTAGAATATTCCTTGTTGGTCAGAGGGAGAAGTGGTGAGTTTTAAAGAGAAGACAAAGGACAAGATTTACATACAAACAAGTACTTCTTTGCCTGCAGTGTTCATGCTGAATTGAAAGTTGAAGCGCAAGCCAGGAGAATGGAAGCTGTGGAAGGACACTGAGGGCTCAAGTCCGCCTGAGAGGCGCTGGTTCTAATTGTGAGGACAAGAGGGCACATTCTAGAGACTTTTAGGAAGTAAAACAGGAAAGAAAGACTTACTGGATGACTAGCCTGAAGAAAAGAAGAAATCCCACATTTGAGGAAGGTAGACGGGGTGAACCGTAGTGACATCAACCAGCAAACAAACACACAAATGTTGGTAAAAACAATTCAGCCACTCAAACTCTTTCTAGTTCTAATGTTTTGGTTCTCAAGGTCTAATGGGTGTAACTGAATTTTCGTAAAGCAGTTCCAAACAATTTAAAATGAAATTCAATTTAACACCAATCCAAAACAAGTCACACAAATAAAAGCTTCTGGGTGGCTAAAATTTAGAACATTGAGTAGATCAAGTTACACACATCTCTTAACTGCAGAACTTCTCAGAGCCTTTAATATGCTTTTAAGTTTCGAAAGGGAGCATATAAGAAGTAGCATTTCTCGAGCTTATTTATAGGTAGCAAAATCCTCCACCCCTCCCCTCCTGCTTGGGGCATTTTATTAATTAGTGTTTTATGGAATAGACTTCGGAAAATATTCTCTCGGATATTCTGTTCCATTTATTTTGAACATTCGTTAATAATAATCTCAAGACTGTATATTTACCTTCTTTAAGGATTACTCAGAAATATGAAATGGATTAATCCACTAATCCAGGGATTTTGGACAATTAGGGCTTTTTACAGTATTCTGCACGATTAATTGCTATTTCACTTTTATCACCCTGGCCTTTTCAGAAGAGATAACGATGAAGACTCATAACATAATTAGAGACTTCACTATGTTCTAGAAACTCTGCTGCATATTTTACAGGCATTAATCATATATTCCTCACAACAGTCCTATAAAGGAATTACTAGCATTTAGCTCCATTTTATAGAGAAACAAACTGATCCTCAGAGAGGCTAATTAACTCGAACACGGTAAGAACGTACTGAAACCCAAGGAGAGTCTGAATCTGTAGTCTGTGCGCATTAATCACCAGGAAATTCCATTATGTTAGTAACTCATTTCCATAATATTAATTTAAAAAACCAATCCAAGTGTGATCCTTAACATAAATTCACTCAGTAGATGCAGAAAACTGGCATGGAATTCACCCACACATTTGTTCACTCATCACTAAACAGACACTGTTTTAGGTCGCTGGGATCTAGCACGGAACGAAACGCTCTGGGCCTTTATGGAGGAGACAATTCATCAGCAAGATAAGGAAATACACTAAACAGAAGGAGAGAAGGGTTCTGAAGGGTTGGAGCGTGCGTATTTTATTGTGGACCGAAGAGGCAGGCAGGCCGGCCTCCTCACCAGGACAGAAGACAAGGGATCCGAGAAGAGCCCTGGGTTTCACCTAAGAAGGTCACTGTGGTCTTGACAAGAACAGACTCAGTGCAGCGAGGGGTCAGGGTTCTGATGAGTGGCTTCAAGAGACAATGGAAAAAGAGCTTGCAGAGGACAAGGATGAACAATGGTTTCCCAGGGACAAAAAAGAAATGAGTCAGTAATTGGAAAAATAGAAGAAAACCGCAGAGAGAGTCTCCCCTCTGTCTTCTGAGATAGACTTGACGGTATGTGGCTGGCAGGAGCACAGACGAGAGGGAAGGTTTGATGAGGAGAGGAGAGGGAACTGATCGAGCCATGTCTTCAGCGAGGCGAGGAGCTAAGGCATTCAGTGAAGAAACGGAGGAGGAGGATTTAGGTAGAAGGTGAGAAATTCATTCACCGCAGGTGCAGGAGAAAAGCTCCCCTGCGTGGTCACGGATGATACAAGGAGGTCAGATGTGCCCAAAAAAGCAGAAATGACGACGTGCAAAATCATTTATCAGATTTCTCTGAGGCCCACATTCTGACTTGTTTAGCTCCGCTTAGTATCTATTTTCTGTAAAATTGGGGAGAACAGGATCTATCTTATGAGACCACTGTGAATATTAAACGTTATCTATTTTGGGGCTCAGAGGACTGACGACCATATGCTAACAGAATGGCAAATCTTGAGTGTTTTAGTATCATGGTTATTATGATTACCACTACTATCATCATCATCGTCATCATTAACTGTATGCAACTCCAATTATGTTCTTCTAATTCCTGCATTTAATTTTACAGCCCCTTAGCGTCAAATAAAATGCAGTCTCTGGGGAAAGGAGCAAGTTGTCAATTGTGACATGATTTGTTCAACACGGTTTTGTCTAATGCAATGCTGGCTCCTTAATTCTAAAGGCTCTAAATTGAATCAATTCTGATTTTGTTAGTCTTTGAAAAGAGTATCACATTTTACTGAACCAAATACTTATCTTATAGTAAACAAATGGGGAGCATTTTGAAATCCAATATTTGCTACGTTTTCTGGTTAGCAAGCAGAAGGAATGGATGTGATCGATACTTGGATTCCCTGAGCAAAATATATTTCCTTTGTGAAAATCTGTCTTGATACATCGGCTTCTCCCTCTTGGCCCCCCCCCACCCCGCCGCCACTTGTCCTGATGTTGCTGCCCCCCCCCCCCCCGTCCGGCTTATCATCACCTCTTCCCTGGACCATTTCAATCCGCTCCTGCCTCCCCGTCCCTCTCCTGCATAGAGTCCATTCCCTGTACAGAAGCGAGCTTTGAAAATTTTGTGTCCCAACAGGCCACTGCTTGGAAAACCTTCAACGGTTTTCTGCAATGGAATAAATCGCAAACACCCTCCATGGTTGAGAAAGTCCTGCGCGGCTGGCCCCCGACGACCTCTCCAAACCATCTCCTACTGCCTGCTTTCTGTCCGCCTCACTCCCATCACCCAGATCAGCATTTTGTTCTGTGAACACACCCCGATCGTTCTCCACTCTGGGTGTTTTGCTCGTGCTGGTTCTTCCGCAGAAAACATTCCTTCCACATGTCTGGCCTGTTACCATTTATGTCCCCATTCACGTGCCCCCTCCTCAGAGAGGACTCCCTATCGCCCTGAACTACGGCAGTTCTGTTCGGCCCCCTCACCTGTTTACCTCACTTACAACACTTATCATTAGCTTGTCGTCTTGACAGTTTCTATGTTTGTTTCCGGTCTTGTTGCTAGAATGTACACACTTTTATGTGTTGCATATAAAACTGAAATGTCTCCTTCATTGCTTTATCTGCTTTGTACAGAAAGTGGGAGCTCACTGAATTTAGTAGAAAGAATAAATAAATTTCAATTCCTGCATTTTTGTAGGTGATACAGTTAAAACCCTAACAGGCCAGAGTGACTTTAAGCTGTCACATCGGGTTTTATCCAGCTACCCAAGGGAGCTATTTTAGTAGTTATTTATTCCTTCATTCCTTAAATCATGAAGCTAACAAATCACTCATTTCTTCATTGCACTTTAGAATCTAATTTTTTATAACATTTTCATCCAATCACTTTCTATAAATTTGACAATGTATATTATATAAAGAACACATATTAGAATAAAATCTCGAAGACTGTAGAATGTACTGTGCCATGTGATGCTTGATAATACAGAAGTGAAAGGTTTCTTTCTCCTGGAAGACTAATACATGCTGCTTTAAAAATATTAAATTATATATTCATAGATATTTAGAGAACCACCTCTTGGGAAAATATAAATTAAATTCAAGACTACAAACATAGATAAGTTGAATGAATTTGTATATCAAGAGGTTATCTCAAAAGGGAAGATGTGCTTTTAAGGGCCAAGGAAATTGAAGGTAAGAACAGACACAGGAAGAACAAAGCATAGGACATGCAAGAACTCAGAAAGTCTATGCTGATTTCTATACATTGTTTCTAATCCACCACCATAGGTAACTCCATGGAATCATCTAGAATTCTGTAGTGCAGAAATGGTAGACAAAGACGGGGGACTGAGGAGAAATATAAAGTTTTTTGAAAGGACATGATGTCTTCTCTGAAAAAAAATACATGTATATCTACATACACAGACAGTTGTAAATAAATATATATACATTTATACACACACACGCACACAGATACCTATCAGTAAAATGTATATCTTGAGCACCTATTATGTTCCAGGTATTTTGTCAATAGCTTTGGATGCGTTATCATTTCCTTTAACCCTCATAACATCTCTGTAAGTACTGTTACTGCCTTACTTTAGATCAGGAAATGGGAGCAGAGGGAATTTGATCTGTATCAGGTCAGAGAGCAGTAAATGACAGATCCTGGACTCAATCTGGCTGAGTCCAGAAGCCTATGTGTAGTAAACACACAAAAAACCTATCCTGTTGATCTAAACACATTCAAATGGGTCACCACTTTTCCATAATTGAATGTGCCATGATAGCAGCCAGAGAATAATCTGTTGTTTTCTTAAGAGTTATTTCTTTTGTTACTACCTTAACTCAATCCCCAGCCCCGCGCCGGCCTCTTTTATTTATTTATTTTTGATTAAAACCTTGAAAGATCGTCAGTGAAATGTTGAATAAATTATGACATCTCCATATTTGAAAAATGGTGAAACATTACAATAAATGAGTTCTATCCTTATGAATTACCCTGAAAGACTGCCCATCGCACATCGCTAAGTGAAAACAGCAACACGCGGAGGCATGGGATCCCTGTTTGCTGTGGCAATGCACATGGAAGGAGAAAGGTGGAGTCCATACTTTTAACAATGGTTACCTAATTGTGTGGGGAGTCTCTTTCTAATTTCATCTTTATAGTATGATTTATTTTAATAAGCATGGGTTACTTTTATAATTAATGATGAATATAGAATCATTTTTTTCAAAACAATTTGTTTCTAAATATAATTTTCCTATAAGTTTGAATAGCTTCCTCAGCTGATCTTCTTTCTTAACCCTTTCCTCCTTCAACCAAAGTACCACATTTTTAATTGGTTGTACACATTGAACTTCCAGTTAAGATTAGCATTGAATGAAAGCTGCCCTAGCGAAAATAAATTTGAAAAACATCGGTCCCTCATCTGAGTCAATGGGGCATTGTCTGTCTATATGCACACTATTGAGATTATTAAGTACTAATTACTAATATATTATACTAATGAGAAATTCCAGCCCACTCTTTATATTCTATCAAAAGCCATACACATACAATCTGAAAATGAAATATGAACTAAGCTCGATTTATTGAACTTGAATGACCATTCAATGGATGGCATAGAGAGAATACTAATCTGCAGTCCAGGGCTTTGGTAATGCAATCACCAGATTACTTAGAGTACATTCATTTGGTGTTCTGACACCTTGAAAGGAAAATTCTAGGCAAAACGATTTAAAACACCATTCTATAGCTTTAAAGGGCTCTAGAGTAGCTAAAAATTGACAGAACTAGAAAGTACGTCTTAACCAAGCCTGAACGATCTTTCAGTTAGGAAAGATCCTGAACGAGTGCATAAGCCTTCCCTTCCCGTCTATTTCAGAATAACCAGGAGACAGCTTAGCTTAGTCTTGTGATTACATCCCAACACCAACGCCACAAAAGTGGAAGGGGCATTATTATTTGCACTCCAGCTGCAACATTACATTAACCAATTGCCTGCACTCCACCACTCCAAATCCGGGCTAAATATACAACCATCCTGTGGCTGGCGTCATTCGTCGTAAATTAAATGAAATTCAACAAACATTTATTGAGTGCTCACTAGAGTTCCCTGTACTCCATGGGTTTGGCAAAGCCTATCAAGATGGGTAGAGCAAAAGATCTGCTCTTGGGACATACAATTTAGTGAGGAAGAGACAGCCCAGAATAGTTATAAAGCACAATATGATAATGACTCTATGTAACACCAGGGAGAATATAAAGTTCAGCAGGTGCAGGGTAGGGATCGTTGGAACTTGGTTCTAGTTCAAGCAGTGAGAAGGCTTCTGGGGAGAGGCAGCATTTTAACTGAGGCCTGATGGTGGAAGAGAATTGGCTGTATGGTCCTAGGACATGAGAATGAGGCAGGGATGCACATGTTTCCATTACAAAAAAAAGCAATAAGAGGAGGCGTTCCAAGATGGCGGAGGAGCAGGAGACCTAAAGTTCGTCTGGTCCCAGGAATTCAGCTAGAGAGCTACCAAACCATTCTGAATACCTATGAACGCAAGTGGAGAACGAAGAAAACAGTAGCAGAAACTCTACGAACAGAAAAGTGACCACTTTCTGCAAGGAGGAGAAAAGATGGTGGAGGGGTAGGAGACCCTTTCTGAGCTGGTCCCGAGTCGAGCTGGATACCTACCAGACCATCCTGAAAACCCACGGAATCAGCCTGGGATGCAGGAAGATGCATCTGGATCTCTACAAATGAACATCTCCAGCGCTGAATATTGAGGTGCGAAGCGGGAAACCATGAATCCGCGCACAGATATCGGAAGATAAATGGAAGGGGGAGGGAGCTGCTGCGTTCGGGCGCCGGGAAGCGGTAGCCACCTGCACGGGGAAGCGGGCGGACTCGCGGACTGGCACCCACGAGAGAGCAGACTGAGACTGTGAGACGGGAAACACGCGCGACCAGTCTGAAAACCAGAGCTCCGGAGCGCTCACTGGAACCGGACTGATACTGGGAGCTCGGGAGAGCGCGTGACCAGACTGAAAACCAGCGCTACAGAGCGTGCGCGAACCTCACTGAAACAGGGAGCTCGGGAGCGCGCGTGTGGGAACTGGGGGTGGCTGGCCATGTTAGAAGCACAAAGGACAGAGACGCGCCGGCCCTGGAAGTGAGGGCTGGGACACAGGCTGTAGGGCGCACATCCCGGGACGCTGCAGGGTTTTTAGCAGCACTGACAGAAACAGAATTAAAGAGGCCAGGAGAGCTCAGTGGAGAGCGGACTGTGATCTCTTTGCTCTGAGACAGAGGCTAGGATACGGCCACTGCTGCTCTGACTCTCAGAGGAAGCACAGCAAACCGCCAGGGAAAGCCGCCAGAGAACAAAAGCCTGGAAATACCGGCTCACAGTGTGCCCACCCCCATCCCCCCTCACAAGGGACACAGAGACTCTACCCAAACAGGGTTGCCTGAGTATCGCCGCGGCAGGCCCCTTCCCCAGAAGGCAGGCTGAAAAATCAAGAAGCCCACATCCCTAAGGTCCCTATAAAACAAGTGCACACTGCCTGGGTCCTGATCAATAATTTGGGCTCTGGGCATCCCTGCAACCTCTCCTCATCAGAATGATGAGGAGAAATCCCCCCCAGCAAAGAAAAGATAATGAGTCTGTGGCCTCTGCCACAGAACTGATGGATATGGATATAACCAAATTTTCAGAAATGGAGTTCAGAGTAACAATGGTCAAGATGATGTGTAGGCTTGAAAAAGCTATTAACGAAAATATTAATGAGAATACAGAATCTCTAAGGGCAGAAATGAGAGCGAATCTGGCAGAAATTAAAAATGCTATGAATCAAATGCAGTCAAAACTAGATGCTCTGATGGCCAGGGTGAATGAGGCAGAAGAAAGAACTAGTGAATTGGAGGATGGGATGGTAGATGAGAAAGTTAAAACAGAAACTTGGTTCAAAAAAATCCAATCTCAAGAATGTAGATCATGGGAGATTACTGACTCAATGAAATGTTCTAATGTCAGAATCATCGGCATCCCCGAGGGGGTGGAGAAAGAGAGAAGTCTAGAAGAGATATTTGAACGAATTGTAGCTGAGAACTTCCCTAATCTGGGAAAGGAAACAAGCATTCATGTCCAAGAAGCAGAGAGGACCCTTCCCAAGGTCAATGGGAACAGACCTACACAACGTCACATCATAGTGCATTTTGCAAATATTAGATCCAAGGATACAGTATTGAAAGCAGCCAGGGGAAGAAAATCCTTACATACCAAGAGAAAAATATCAGAATAATGTCAGACCTGTCTACAGAGACCTCGCAGGCTAGGAAGGGTTGGCAGGGTATTTTCAAAGCTCTATCTGAGAAGAACATGCAGCCAAGGATCCTTTATGCAGCAAGGCTGTCATTCAGAACTAATGGAGAGATAAGGACCTTCCAGGATCAGCAGAAACTGAAGGAATTCGTAACCACCAAACCAGCCCTACATGAGATATTAAGGGGGGGGGTTCTATAAAAGTAAAAAGGCCCCCAGAGTGATACAGAACAAAAATTTACAATCTATAGAAACAAAGACGTCACAGGCAACATGACATCATTAAAATCATCTCTCTCAATAATCACTCTCAATGTGAATGGCCTAAATGCTCCCATAAATGCCACAGGGTTGCAGATTGGATAAAAAGACATGACCCATCCATTTGCTATCTATAAGAGACTCATTTTGAACCTAAAGATACATCCAGACTGAAAGTGAAGGGATGGAAAACCATTTTTCATGCCAATGGACCTCAAAAGAAAGCTGGGGTAGCAATTCTCATATCAGAAAGATTAGATTTTAAACTAAAGACTGCTGTTAGAGATACAGAAGGACACTATATTATTCTTAAAGGATGTATCCAACAAGTGGATATGACGATTATAAATATCTATGCCCCCAACAGGGGAGCAGCAAGATACACAAGCCAACTCTTAACCAGAATAAAGAGACATATAGATAAGAATACATTAATAGTAGGGGACCTCAACACTCCGCTCTCAGCAATAGACAGATCACCTGAGCAGAAAATCAACAAAGAAACAAGAGTTTGAATGACATACTGGACCAGATGGACCTCATAGATGTATATAGAACACTACACCCCAGAACAACAGAATACTCATTCTTTTCGAATGCACATGGAACTTTCTCCAGAATAGACCATATACTAGGTCACAAACTAGGTCTCAACCGATACCAGAAGACTGAGATTATTCCCTGCATATTCTCAGACCACAATGCTTTGAAACTGCAACTCAATCACAAGGAAAAATTTGGAAGAAACTCAAACACGTGGAATGTAAGAACCATCCTGCTCAAAAATGATTGGGTAAACCAGGAAATTAAAAATCAGTTTAAACAATTGCTGGAGACCAATGAGAATGAAAACACATCAGTCCAAAACCTGTGGGACACTGCAAAGGCGGTCCTAAGGGGAAAATACATAGCCATCCAAGCCTCACTCAAAAGAATAGAAAAATCTAAAATGCAGTTTTTATATTCTCACCTTAAGAAGCTGGAGCTGGAACAGAAGAACAGGCCTAACCCACTCACGAGAAGGCAGGTGATCAAGATTAGAGCAGAGATCAATGAATTAGAAACCAGGAGCACAGTAGAGCAGACCAACAGAACTAGAAGCTGGTTCTTTGAAAGAATAAATAAGGTCGATAACCCACTGGCCAGACTTATTCAAAAGAATAGAGAAAGGACCCAAATTAATTAAATTATGAATGAAAGGGGAGAGATCACAACCAACACCAATGAAATAGGAAGGACTAGAAACTTTTATCAACAGATTTATGCCAATAAATTAAACAACCTGGAAGAAATGGATGCCTTCCTGGAAACCTATAAACTACCAAGACTGAAACAGGAAGAAATTGATTAAACAGACCAATTAATTATGAAGAGATTGAAGCAGTGATCAAAAACCTCCCCAAAAACAAGAGTCCAGGGTCTGACGGATTCCCCGGGGAATTCTACCAAACATTCAAAGAAGAAATAATACCTATTCTCCTGAAGCTGTTTCAAATAATAGAAACAGAAGGAAAGCTACCAAACTCATTCTACGAGGCCAGTATTACCTTGATCCCCAAACCAGGCAAAGACCCCATCAAAAACGAGAATTACAGACCAATTTCCCTAATGAATATGGACGCCAAAATCCTCAACAAGATCCTAGCTAATAGGATCCAACAGTACATGAAAAGGATTATCCATCAAGACCAAGTGGGATTCATCCCTGGAATGCAAGGGTGATTCAACATTCACAAATCGATTAGTGATAGATCATATCAACAAGAAAAGAGTCAAGAACCATATGATCCTCTCAATTGATACAGAAAAAGCATTTGACAAAATACAGCATCCTTTCCGATTAAATCCCTTCAGAGTACAGGGATAGAGGGTACATTCCTCAATTTCATAAAAACCATCTATGAAAAGCCTACAGCGAATATCATTCTCAACGGGGAAAAGCTGAAAGCCTTTCCCTTATATCAGGAACACGACAAGGATGCCCACTCTCGCCATTATTATTCAACATAGTACTAGAAGTCCTTGCAACAGCAATCAGACAACAAAAAGGGATAAAATGTATCCAAATTGGCAAAGAAGAAGTCAGACTGCCTCTCTTCTCAGATGACATGATACTCTATATAGAAAACCCAAAAGACTCCACCCCCAAACTACTAGAACTTATAGAACAATTCAGTAATGTGGCGGGATACAAAAATCAATGCTCAGAAATCAGTTGCATTTCTGTACATGAACAATGAGACTGAGGAAAGAGAAATTAGGGAATCCATTCCATTTACAATAGCACCAAAAATCATACGTTATCCTGGAATTAACTTAACCAGAGACGTAAAGGATCTATATCCTAGAAACTACAAATCGCTCTTGAAAGACATTGAAGAAAACACAAAAAGATGGAAAAATATTCCATGCTCATGGATCGGAAGAATAAACATATTTAAAATGTCTATGCTACCCAGAGCAATCTACACTTTCTATGCCATCCTGATCAAAATACCAATGACATTTTTCAAAGAAATGGAACAAACAGCCCTTAAATTGGTGTGGAACCAGAAAAGACCCGGAATTGCCAAGGAATTGTTGAAAAGGAAAAACAAAGCTAGGGGCATCATGTTGCCGGATTTCAAGCTATACTACAAAGCTGTGATCACAAAAACAGCATGGTACTGGCACAAAAACAGATACACAGACCAATGGAACAGAATAGAGACCCCAGAAATGGACCCTCGGCTCTTTGGGCAACTAATCTTTGACAAAGCAGGAAAAAACATCCAGTGGAAAAAAGACAGTCTCTTCAATAAATGGTGCTGGGAAAATTGGACAGCTACATGCAAAAGAATGAAACTTGACCACTCTCTCACACCATACACAAAGATAAACTCCAAATGGATGAAAGACCTCCATGTGAGACAGGAATCTATCAAAATCCTAGAGGAGAACATAGGCTGCAACCTCTTTGACATCAGCCACAGCAACTTTTTTCATGACACATCTCCAAAGGCAAGAGAAACAAAAGAAAAAATGAACTTGTGGGACTTCATCAAGATACAAAGCTTCTGCACAGCCAAGGAAACAGTCAAAAAAAACCTAAGAGGCAGCCCACGGAATGGGAGAAGATATTTGCAAATGACACTACAGATAAAAGACTGGTATCCTACTGGGTATTTACCCCAAAGATACAGACGTAGTGAAGGGCCATATGCACCCCAATGTTCATAGCAGCATTGTCCACAATAGCTAAATCGTGGAAGGAACCGAGATGCCCTTCAACAGATGACTGGATTAAGAAGTTGTGGTCCATATATACAATGGAATATTGCTCAGCTATCAGAAAGAATGAGTTCTCAACATTTGCTGCAACATGGACGGGACTGGAGGAGATAATGCTTAGTGAAATAAGTCAAGCAGAGAAAGACAATTATCATAAGATTTCTCTCATCTATGGAACATAAGAACTAGGAAGATCGGTAGGGGAAGAAAGGAAGAAGGGGGAATGAAGCATGAGAGACTATGGACTCTGAGAAACAAACTGAGGGCTTCAGAGGGGAGGGGGATGGGGGAATGGGATAGGCCAGTGATGGGTAGTAAGGAGGGTACGTATTGCATGGTGCACTGGGTGTTATACGCAACTAATGAATCATCGAACTTTACATCAGAAAGCAGGGATGTACTATATGGTGACTAACATAAAAAAAAAAAAAGACTGGTATCCAAGATCTACAAAGAACTTCTCAAAGTCAATACACGAGAAACAAATAGACAAATCAAAAAATGGGCAGAAGATATGAACAGACACTTTTCCAATGAAGACATACAAATGGCTAACAGACACATGAAAAAATGTTCAAAATCATTAGCCATCAGGGAAATTCAAATCAAAACCACACTGAGATACCACCTTATGCCAGTTAGAATGGCAAAAATAGACAAGGCAGGAAACAACAAATGTTGGAGAGGATGTGGAGAAAGGGGATCCCTCTTACACCATTGGTGGGTACAGCCACTTTGGAAAACAGTGTGGAGGTCCCTTAAAAACTTAAAAAATGAGCTACCCTATGATCCAGCCATTGCACTACTGGGTATTTACCCCAAAGATACAGACGTAGTGAAGAGAAGGGCCATATGCACCCCAATGTTCATAGCAGCAATGTCCGCAATAGCTAAATCGTGGAAGGAGCCGGGATGACCTTCAACAGATGACTGGATTAAGAAGATGTGGTCCATATATACAATGGAATATTACTCAGCCATCAGAAAGAACGATTACCCAACATTTGCAGCAACGTGGACGGGACTGGAGGAGATAATGCTAAGTGAAATAAGTCAAGCAGAGAAAGACAATTATCATATGGTTTCACTCATTTATGGAACATAAGAAATAGGATGATCGGTAGGAGAAGGAAGGGAAGAATGAAGGGGGGGTAAACAGAAGGGGGAATGAACCCTGAGAGACTATGGACTCTGGGAAACAAACTGAGGGCTTCGGGGGGGGGGGCGGGGGATTGGGATAGGCCAGTGATGGGTAGTAAGGAGGGCACGTGTTGCATGGTGCACTGGGTGTTATATGCAAATAATGAATCATGGAATATTGCTTCAAAAACTGGGGATGTACTGTATGGTGACTAATATAACAAAATAAAAATTATTTTTAAAAAAAGAGGCAAAATGCTAATTAGAAGCCAGATATTACTCCAAGGTGTGGCTTTTTCTATCTTACACTCCACCTATGGGTATTAAATTTAAAAAGAAAGAAAAGTGCAAAAAAACCCAAAAAACAAAACAAAACAGAAACAAAAAAAAAAAGGAAAAAGAGATGATGAAGGAAAGGGAGAATGGCCCCAGATCACGATTAAAATGTATGCTTTAAATCACCCAAAGTTTCATTCATGGGTCAGAAACAGCAGTTGTTTCTGCTGCAGCGTTCCTCCTTCCATGATTACAAGTATACAGCAGCCTTATTTTTTATTTAATGAAAATAAGATAGGACATTTTAAGATCTGGAATTTGAAGGAGATATTTTATTACATTAAATTATGTGGTCAGTTTTTGAGGGGAGAATGGGTGCGTGGATTTTTTAGGGAAAGCAAAGGAAACGATGGTGGTTGAGCTGCCTGGTTAGAGAACTTGGGATCTAGTGTAATAATAATATTGTCCTGGGACAGAAGAGGAACCAGGGAAGGGACTACAAAAGGGAGAGGCCCAGAAGGGCACTGCTGGATGCCCTCAACACCAACCAGAGAGGTTCGGTGTCTTCATTTCTCCTCCATCTTACAGCGCTGAGAATTTATTGCTCCAAATGCAAGAGTAACAGATTAATGAATACATTTCCTTTAAGCAAATCTAAGCCTCCAAATATACCTCTGTTCTTGTCAGGGCAAACTCTCTAGCTCTTGGCACACTTGCAGAATGGACGTAACACACAGTTCCAAAGGTTCAGTGCGTCTTTCTATAAACCTGTCTCCTGGCTCAGCGATGAGCTCTGTCGGTGCCTCTGGACTGAAGGACTGGAACCCACAATTGCATAGATGGCTCCCCATGAGAATCATCACCGATCGACAAAGTATGAGCTGAGATGCTTTGAACACCTACCATTCTAACGCCGTTTTCAAAGGCTTGCCGGGTGAGGGGAGCCGGTCCGTCCACGGTCTTGCCGTCATCATCCGGGCCCCAGCTTGCGCTGTAGATATGCACGTGCTGGGGATTGAAGCTAACCGATTTCGCTTCAACCATGTCCGTGACATCACCATCCAGCATCCGAACCCCTTCCAGACAGAAGGGAATTAGCTTGAATAGAGGCTTCGCTATGTAACACCCAAACATCCCAAGCCGTATTCCAATTATAGCAATTTGGGGGCAAAGAACTTTTTAACCAACACGAGTGAGCATCTTTTCCCCCCACCCCAAAAAAGATAATGCGGATTCTGCCAAAGCTATCTTGGAGAAAAAGTAAGTTATGTCATACACGAGAGAGCAAAACTTCTTGAAAATCTTTCTTTGTCCACTATTCTCTTTTTTAAAGTTTCTACAATCGCTCCCTTCTCTTTATCCCTGTCTTCAGAGAGTACTTGACAGAGAGAGCCTCAAGCAATCCATATTCCCTAAATTTCTCTTCATTAGGTGACTTGTGTTCATAATTGGCATAAAGCATTCTGACCTTCGCGGGCTCGCAAAATTTGGCAAGCTGCCAAGTTAGGTTGGTCCAATTTCCTCCGTATTTGATATTATCTCCTAATCTGTAAGACTGATGTGAACTTAATATATTATTTCTTTGCCAAGTTATTTCTAAGTCGAATAATAAATGAGAATGCTCTCTGTGCATGTAACACATCAAATAATTCTCAAAGGGTTCTAACAATGTTCAGCCATTAATCTTCATTTAAGTATATTCCCATCGGACAGACAGGAATTTATTATTAACCTTAATAGGAAAAAACAGACACAGATATCGCAAAATAAACTACATATCAAATGTTAGGCTTTCCTCCTTTCCTTTTATTTTGGAGGCTCAAAACGACAAAACTTCTAATTGTGTAGTAAACGTAGTTCTCCTTCAGCTTAAGCTGAATAGCATCACTGAGACGCTGTATTATTTTACAATTATATCTTTACGGCCCAAATTTACTCCTTACAAAAAACCTTGCTCTCTAGCAGGATTTCAAGTTTTTATGGCTACCAACCCGTGGAGCTTAAACAATAAAATCCCTAATCAGGCAGCTTTGATACTATGTGGCTTGAGGTGGGACTTCTGGCAGAAAATAAACATATTCCTGAAAAAGCTATACCTTCTTTGTGATTTAAAAAAAATGTTGAAGTTTTAATTCTAAAATTTATAAACATAAAAAATAGAAGAAATGACAATGAGGATTGATACAGACAACACTTCACTGGTAACATTCTGCCATATTTCCAGCAGAACCTTTTTAAGCTACGTGACAGATAGGTCACTCTACCCTTTAATATTTATTTCCAAAAGAACGGTGGAAATCAACACTCAGGACACATTAAATCTCCCCAAAGTGCCCCTAAAGACACTGCACCTGACTGGTATATCTCCTGTCTTTTCCTCTAGACCTTTGGATTTTTAAAGGAGATGTATAGAACAAGTGATGTGGATCACAAGGGCTATAAATAAGTTACTTTAAAAATTATCAAATGTTAAGTGTACTCAGAAGGCTTTTTAGCACTTTCATTTAGTGGGAGTAGAATGCCCAGCCCGATGCCCTATTGTATGTACTGGGTCCTAAGCAGCCACGGGTTTGCTTTAATTTGACATGAATATCCAAAATTCACCTGCACGGTTTTTACTGAAAACAAGATGAACGATCTCCTATCCCTCCATTTTTACTTCTTGCTATCTCAAAGCATAACACGGAACTACAGTTGACCCTTGACCAACTCAGGGTTGGATGCGCAACCCCCCCTCCCCTCCCCACACACAGTAAAAAATCCATGTACAGCTTTGAACCCCCAAACACGTAACTACTAAGAGCCGACTGTTGTCTGAAGTCTTACTGAGAACATTAACAGTTGACGAACACATATTTTGTATGATATGTGTATGACAGATTATATTCTTACAATAAAGTAAGTCAGAGAAAAGAAAAGGTTATTAAAATCTTTTGGAGGAGATAGTCCATTTACTGTACTGTATGTACTGAAAAAAATTTGCATATAAGTGGACACACACAGTTCAAACCTGTGCTGTTGAAGGATCAACTGTATTTTATCGGTACAAAGACATAAACCCTGGAGATGCTAACTGCCTGAGATAATCTAGCTGGTAATACCACATGCCAGCACGTGGGAGTATCTACACAATATCTGAGCGCAGTTTCTAGGTCATGCGACTGATGGAAGTCCAGGGAAAAAATGCTTGATGAAATCATAGCTAGAGCGTAATACTCCTTTTCTGACCCAAAATTAACAGGTAAGAAGTTTGCTTCCTCAAGTTTACAGATGAAAGGGTGATTTTTCCCTATCTGACTGCTTTTCCCTAGCCTCATGCTTTGGGTCCCGGGGTTCAATTTATAATTCAGAATGTTCTTGTTTCGGGGATGACAGAACATTGGGGACTCACTGCCATACAGTCATTCTCTTACTGAAGTCCTGTTTGGCTAGTTCGGTGGCTTATCTGTGAGTTTGTTCCTTGGGTCCGTCAAGGTCAGTGAATGTGGGGTTAATGCGGGAGAGTGAGGACGTGGACATGAACACGTGTTGGTGTATGTGAGGGACCGTGTGTGTCGTGTCTGCAACAGCAAGCAGGGCTCATCAGCAGCCACCACAGTCACTGGATTCTCCTAAGGCTCTCAGGGGTATCCAGCATTCTTCAGGGGAAATTTCTGTCTCCTTTCTTTAGCTCCCTCATGAACCTTGCCCTTGCCGCACAGCAGATGCTCTCAGAGCACAGCTAATTACTGGTTAACACGCCGCCATACTCGAAGAGTTGGGTGTGAAAGAAAGGGGAGAAAGAGCTCAAATGCACTGAGCACTGACATTCGAGGTAGTGTCAGAAAACCTTTTATTAACACCATTACTATATACCCCAAGTATGTCATGTTACAAGACCTCTACATTTACTCTAGAAAAGACTGGTTTTTTTTTTTTTAGATCCAATTCTATTTACCACTTGGCAACGACAGTGTACTGGAAACAAAGATGTCCGTCTAGTCACCAGGAAGTTCATTCATCTGTGACACGGTTTAGGAGAACCCCCCAGGGGATACCTTCGAGCCACTGGGATCTGTACTGTCTCTTATAATGTGTTCTCCCATTTCTGTGTGTGGCTGTGGCACCCGGTTAGAGCTAATGAAGAGGATTACAGATGGGAAGGAGTTTGCTTCTATTAACGCCTAGATTCACACTCCCTTGGTTCGGTCCTCGTAGCAGGCATACGTATATTTGAGTTTGTGTATGTGTGTGTAATGCATATCCAAAATCTGGGATTATTAACAATAACTCTATTGCTCTCTGATGGGACTACAAAAGGAGATTTTACCATTTCCCGTTCTAATTTCCATTAAAAAGGAACTCCTTGTAAAACATAAGGAAAGGGGGAAAAATGGATTTTCTGTTTTGACAGAATTTGGAAACGCTTTTCTCCATAGAGATATTATGGGCTGGTACTTAGAGAATCAGTTCTTTCCGACCCAGGCGATGACTGTCTAGCTCGGGACAGCTGTCAATGACCCCATACGACTGGACACGCTTTCCATGTCAACGCTGTAGGCGTACTGCTTCAAAAGCCTTGGACTGTATTTAATAACACACGTGACGATGGCCATTTTCGGCAACAGCTGAACACCACTCTGCCAACACAGCCCCGTCTCGAGCTCAGGAGGGGTTCTACATCTACCCAAGGTTGTTTCCCATACCTCCGATCTTGGCATTGAAAGCAATTCCGACTGTGCAGTGAGAGTTGTTTGCTGCGGCTGCCACTTCTCCAGCACAGCGGGTCCCATGCCTGCAGGAAGAACACACACACTTGCTCAAGTAAGACACTCCATTCTCCCCAACTCGCGACGTCATCGCCACCAGTCAGACTGGTGAAGCCTGCATCAAGCTGTGGATGTTTCTGGAACTTCTACCCAAGTACCACTTAGCTTGCCCACTGCAAACTTTTAATTATAGTCTGTTTGAGATTCTACGATTGATACATATTTTCTTATACCTTGCTTTCCCAACTAGAAAATCTCCTTGAAAGCTAAAAATCGAATAGTGTGTTTCTTTGTATTCTCTAAACTTCCATCGTCCAATATGGTAACAACCGGCCATCCACGGCGACTGAGTACTTGAAATGAGGCTTGCATGACCTTATCTCAACTTTAATTTTAATTAAATTTAAGAACTAGTACTCGATTCAGTGATTACAAAAGTTAAGAATGTCGTTATATGAGAATCTGCCTCTTAAACTGTAACTTAGAGATCAAGTATCTCCAGTGAAATCTATCATCTAAAATACGATGAGCTGTAGATATATACTGGATTTCTAAGATTTTATATGAAAAAACAGTGTGAAAAATTCCGCTAACACGTTTTATATAAATGACATAAAATCTTTTATTTAATAAAATGCATCAATATTTATTTCACCTGTTTCCACCATTTTAAAAATATGGCTACTAGAAAAGCCAACACCTTTTTCTGAAAAATATTCCTTTTATTTCTCATCACAGTGACTTTGTACCTAAGAAAAATCCTTTAATTAAAAGGACTTCTAAGATCACCCCGTGCAAGGATAGCAAAGAAGTTCCAAGTGCAGAGTACAATCTATTTGGAAATGTTGACCTAACACTGTTTAGAAGAATCCTGAGGTCTGGCTGAGCCCAGGGCAAGGGGACTAGGGCTGATGGCTCCTATCTGCCCTGGATGCAGGAGAGGGATAGGACAATCAATACGGGTATATTTGTCATTGCTAATGAAGCCCAAGGCTCACCCCCTTGCCCTTGTTTTTAGAGATGAGGATGCTTAAAGAGGCCTTGAGATGTAAAGAGATAGGGTGAAATCAGCCTAACAGTGACTAAGACATAACCATGGGCTATGACTACCGTCTGTGAAACTATAAAGAAGTTACTGCTTATAACGGATAGGTACACACGCAAGTTTATACAACAGAGATCTATCCTGCTCCGTCCACTTAGTAATGTCATGCATATCTTCCTATGTAAATATTAGCCTATGGGTCATTTAAAAGCTTACTATTACCTCCCATCATCTTTTAAATGGTACATCCCCTCCCCCACCATCTCTTTCACAAGTCCTCGATTTCTGGAAATTTACCCAGTTTTTCACTGAGAGTAACAAGGCTATGAAAAACAATCTTGAGCAATTATATACTTTTATATCTTGGGATAAATTCTTACAAGTGGAATGACTGGATCAAAGAGCACAGAATATACTGTCAAATTGTTAATGGAATATTAACGTAATAAAACTAAACCCAAAAAACCCCTGCAAGATGGATAAATATTATTACAAAACATGTTTTTGTGCATGACAAAAGAAAAAGAAAGACCATAAGCCCACTCGAATGACAATATAAAGAATGGAGAAAATATCTGAACACACCCATGTCTATAAACCCCTATGTATGAGTTTTTCAATCTTTTCAATCTGACATGAAAAATATTATCTTACCGTTGCTTCCCTTTTCATCCCCTCAGATTATATTTGATGTTGTCCATCTTTTCAAATATTAGCTATTTCTATTTCTTACTTTGTGAATAACCTTTTCATGCTTTTGCCCAAATTTCTTGCCTTTCCATCATACCCACTGCATCTACATTTCCACACGTGTTATCTGCAATACAGCAATCTTATTTGGGGCAGTTCTAGGTTGTTCTATACAACAATTTTGATGCACTCAGAATTATCTTGCCCTTCGGATATTTGGTTATATCACGCTGATCATCAGAAAAAAGATCCATTTTTAAAAGAAAGAGAGATTTCTTTTGTAAACGACAAGCTGAACTACTAATTGTACCAGAGCCCAGCAAGTATTTACTATGATTCTTCATTAGTCTGATTGCGTATCACTTCATGGTGTAAGTTGTTTTTTTCCTCCAGTGTCAAATTCCCTTTATGAGTCCGTTGTTCTTATACTTCATTGTATCTATTATTAATTAAGGTAAGTGCTACAGGACCAGAAGGATCTGATTTTAGTTCTCCAGTTGTTATTTATGAGTCCATTATGACAAGTTTGCTCACTGTATTGTGGATTTGATAATGTTTCTGCAGTTCTGTCAATTTTTATTTTATTTAGAATGGCATCATTAAATTTTCCTAGTGAAACTATTTATGAATAGGTAGCAAAACTCTGGGATTCCTGCAGTAAAAAAATAAATAAATAAAAAATAAAGCTACCAGGTTAATAAATTCTATACCTTTTTGCTCTCTTTACTGTCATTCTGTGTTCATATCAATTATATCTCTTATAAATAGAATTACTTTTTTTTGAAGCTAGACTATCCTTATCTTTAACTCAAGAATAAGTCCATTGACAGTGACTAGATCCATTGTTACGTAATATATTTATATTCGTTTCTGTATTTTTCTCCCTGTAAGGTACAGATGTTATACATTCTATTAGCTAATGTTTACTGATACCTAACACCACAGTCTAAAAGTCATCAATACTTCTTTCAATTTTCCCCCAAACAATACAGATTAGAATATTTTATTTAATTTTTAAAGATTTTATTTATTTTTCAGAGAGAGAGAACACATTGAAGCAGGGGAACAGCAGGCAGAGGGAGAAGTAGGCTCCCTGGTGAGCAGGGAGCCTGATGTGGGGCTCAATCCCAGGACCCTGGGATCACGAACTGACCTGAAGGCAACCGCTTAACTGACTGAGCCACCCAGGTGTCCCACAGACTAGAATGTTTTAACTGTGATTACCCACCTTTTAACATAGGAAATCCGCATGATTATAGTTACACATTGGATTTGTTAATTTTGGAAACTACCCATTAATGTCACTATTTTGAATTATCAGTGTTTGTTTAGATAATACAAATACTCTTTGCTCTATTTGTTTTTATAGTTTATAACTCCTTCTAGGATCACAGATTTTTTTTTCTGAAGAACATTCTATAAATGTGTCCATCAGAGTCTTTTGGCAGCCTCAGAAAATGATTTTACTGTTGTTCTTGAAAAACAATTTCACTGGGATATAGAATTCTAGATGAACGGCACTTCAAAGATGCCATTCCACTGTCTTCAAGCTTCCATTGTTTCTGGTGAGAAATCAGCCATCTTGGCAATCTAGTTCTCTCTGGACACTTTTCAGAGCTTCTCTTTGTCTTTTCTACTCTGCAGGTTCATTAAGATGTTCTGTTTGGGTTTTTAAAAATTCTTTCTTGGAATTCCTAGACCTGTGATTTAATGCTTAAACCATCAGAAGTCTCAGCTTGTACCTTTGAAGGCTGCCTTAATCTTTCATTTCACCTTCACATTTCCCATACCCTTCTCTCCCTTGGCTGCTCTCCATGTAATCTGCTCAGCTCTATATTTCACTTATCTTCAGCCACGCCTACCCTGTTATTTAACCCATTTACGCATTACTCGTGTCGAGCGTTATATGTTTTACTTTTTTTTTTTTCTGAAGTTCTTTTTCAAACCCACCTGGTTAATTTGAATAGTTTCTTTTCTTAAAAAACACTGTTCGAATATATGTATTAAAACATACATTTCTTGATATATGTGAATTATATGCAATAATTCTCAAACATGTCAATCTAATTCTGCTCTTTTTGTTGCTAGATTGTTTTCACGGCGATGTTTTCCCAACGTGGTGAGTGAACTGTCCATTTAGAAGGTCATGTGGTTTGGGCTTTTATCTTTGTGAATTTTTTGAGGCTGGAGTAGACGATACATCAAGGGTTCTGTTTTATGCAAGTCTTTTCTCACCTCACTGCCATCCCAGTGCTTTTAAAAATCCAGCTCTAGGCTGGCTGGGTTTGACTGATCACTCTGGAAAATTCCTAGTGTCTACCTATTGCCTGCCTCATTTACAGATCTGAGCTTTTACAGAGAAATACTCTGTGTGTCCCGTTAGCTCAACCATGCGCTAAAGAATTCTTTAATGGGGCGCCTGGGTGGCACAGCAGTTAAGCGTCTGCCTTCGGCTCAGGGCGTGATCCCGGCGTTATGGGATCGAGCCCCACATCAGGCTCCTCTGCTACGAGCCTGCTTCTTCCTCTCCCACTCCCCCTGCTTGTGTTCCCTCTCTCGCTGGCTGTCTCTATCTCTGTCGAATAAATAAATAAAATCTTTAAAAAAAAAATTCTTTAATATTTCCCAGGATTTTTAGATGTACTACCACAGGAGAGATTTAATTGGATATCTTTTCTGCCATAATATTTTTAAAATGTAAGAATTAACTTGGCTCTGTATTCCTAAATTGCAATAAAACTTGCACATATTATGTGCATCACTAATGGACAGTGAGCTTTCCTAAGTGAAGAGAAGAGGGACTATTTCCTTATAAAAACATTTCTTGCAAAGAATTCTGTGTATCGCTCTATATCATGAGCAATGATGAACCATTTTTGGGAAACCGGGCAGTTATCGCTCTACTGCTGATGCGTATATTTTAAATATCACTTAAATAATATACTGTAACATGCTGTAATTGAGGGTCCAAATTGCTAGCTCAGCTACATTTAAACAGCCCACTCTCTTCAGATGACAATGATCATTACCCCAGGTAAAGTACTGGTCAGCTTTTTATTTTTGTATCGTAGTTGGATTCAGTGTTTTGATGCATTTAAAATAGATCATAGAACAATGGGTATCATCATGACCTGCTCAAGTGTATGAACAAGATTCAATTTCTTCCTTCTCTTAATGAAGAAGGGTGGTCAGCATTAAGTATATTCATGATTCCCATTAATTATAAAAGTCACAATATAGATAAAAGTCTTCATTTTCGTTGTATTTTTCTTCAGAGCCAACAGACGATGAGCAATTACTTTCAGTATAAGGAGAACCCTTTCGATAGATTTTAGTCCAGAAGACAGTATGCTCAGTATATTACATTCTGACCCACACGCACCTAAATACGAATTTACTAGCCAACTTCCACGTTACACCCCTTGGAAAAGGAGTCAGCTGTTTAGCTTCTTTGTATATATGTTCATGCTGCCACTAAGACCCATTATTTTCTGAGACCCCAGAAGGTAACCCAATGATACAAATTGTAATGGATATTTAGACCAGTGGCAAAATAAATTAGACGTCATCTAAAATCAAGTAGGTAGACAAACTAGGAAGTAAAAAATGCATCACTTCTCCAGTTCTCTTAGGCCTATTGTCATTGCTGCCGGGGCCCGGCAAGTGCAAAATATTCTATCACATCATTTTTACTTGAATAAACCATTGTGACTCTTTTTTTTTTTTTTTAAGATTATTTATTTGACAGAGACAGCCAGCGAGAGAGGGAACACAAGCAGGGGGAGTGGGAGAGGAAGAAGCAGGCTCCCAGCGGAGGAGCCTGATGTGGGGCTCGATCCCAGGACCCTGGGATCACGCCCTGAGCCGCAGGCAGACGCTCAACCGCTGAGCCACCCCGGTGCCCCGTCTTAAAGAGCATCTTGCCTGAGAGATGACGACAGTCCTTGTTCTACCATTCCAAGTTTTCCCGTCTACTACATGATCTATTCCCAACAATAAACCATTGAAATTAAAGATCTCCAGAAGTGTTACCTGGAGGTCTGTGCTTGAAAACAAGGAAAACGAGATCAGAGAGTGTCTGCTAATTCATTTCTTCGAACGGATGCTTCTGACTGCTCACACTGTTCTTGATAATAGTCCCACCTTGGGTTTACATCACGCCATCCATTTCTCTAAGTCTTTTAGTCTCACTGATTCTCACCTCAACCCTCTGAAGCAACAAGGGCATCACTTCTCCAGTTTGACAACTGAGAAAATGCAGTCAGATGGTGATTGGAAGGTATAAAACGTGGCAGGGCAAAGACCAGATCTGGCTCTCCTGAATCCTTACGTGAGGTCTGTTTCATGGTTCCAGCAAAAGTCACAGGGGCCCGCGTCCCTGCCTTTGAATGGCTGCCAAGATTTCACGACTTCTTTGCCTGCTACCCTACTTATTCCGTGTGGTAGCAGCGACTTTATTCATTCATTACTATTGATGACAGGACATTTGACAGTATATTTTATAGAAACTCCATAATAAATTATTTAGCTTGAGTGAGGGGAGGAAATGCTGGGAATCTTAAAAATGAAAACTTAAAAATGGGAAAGAGCTGAAAACAGATTACTGCCCTGTCTTCAGCAAAAAGCTTTACTAAAGCTCATGAAACATGTTATGGGGATGGGGGGGAAGGTAAATTGAAACTTTCAAGAAGTAAAAAAGAAATCACCCGCTCTACTTTTTGGTGATGAGTTTTTGTGAGACAATTAAGATTCTAGCTTCTGAAGTGATGGCAATTATACACAGTCCCGGAGGCTTCCATAATATTATATATATATTTTTATTATACAAGGAAGGAATTCAGAAAAACTCATTCAAGATAACTGCTAAGGACTGAATGTTTGTGCCCATCCCCACCCTGCATTCATATCTTGAAACCCTAATCCCAGTGTGACGGTGTGTGGAGCTGGGGCCTTGGGGAGGCCCCCAGTCATACAGGTGGAGGTCTCATGATGGGATTAGAAACACCAGAGAGCAGGCTTCCACCCTTCCTTTCTCTCTACTGTGTGTGGATATAGTAAGAAGGCAGCTCTCTGCAAGTCAGGAGAGAGCCCTCCCTGAGAACTGAATGTTGGACTTTCCAGCCTCCAGAACTGCGAAAAATAAGTACTTAGTATTTAAGCCACGCCCTCTTTGGGATTCCATTATAGCAACCTCAACTACGACAATAACAAATAGCTATATTAAGATATTCAGAGACACTCTGATCATCTACTATTGAAAGAATCTTCAACGTGATCTTTAAACTATCACAGCTCTTATACTTAGCAAAAGACATTGTAATTCCTCCTCTTGGTCTTCGAGAACAGATACACAATATTTAAAATGGAACATAACTAGGAAGATCGGTAGGGGAAGAAAGGGATACAGAAAGGGGGGTAATCAGAAGGGGGAATGAAACATGAGAGACTATGGACTCTGAGAAACAAACTGAGGGCTTCAGAAGGGAGGGGGGTGGGGGAATGGGATAGGCTGGTGATGAGTAGTAAGGAGGGCACTTATTGCATGGAGCACTGGGTGTTATACGCAACGAATGAATCATCGAACTTTACGTTAAAAAAAAATAAATAAATCTTAAAAAAAAAAAATAAAAATAAAATAAAATGTTAGCATTCATCAACTGCTCCAAAGTTGAACACATCTGTCATAGGCAAGAGAATGAAAAATGTATTTTATAATATTAACTAGTAATAGGCCACTACTAAGAGTTAGCATCAGCTGTATCACATGGAAACGCCCAGCAAAGGATTTTGAAAAGCAGAATATTTCTTTTAGAGGTTTAAGCATAGGGCTAGCCTGACACACACATACACATGCACACACAAATTACACATAAAAACTGGTAAAATCTGAATGAGGTCTGCAGAGTGTATTAATGCCAATTTCCCGGTTTTGGTATTTTACTATAATTACATAAGTTGTTATCCATGGAGGAATCTAGATGAAGGATACGGGGGACTCATACTATTTTTGCAACTTCCTGTGAATTTGTAATCTTTTTAAAGTTAAAAATGATTGTAGGCCTGAAGAATCTACAGTTATTTGCAATACTGGCTATAATTCAAGATGGGTATTTTAGTCCAAACACAAAATATTGAGAATAAAATAAAACTCTAGTGGTTAGTAAACTGCCTTTTTAAAATTTTTTAGATTTTTCATAAATTTATCTTTAAATTTTTATTTTTTTAACTTGAAGTATAATTAACACAATGTTATATTAGTTTCAGATGTACAAAATAAGGATTTAACATTCTATACATTTCTCAGTGCTCGTCAAGATGAGTGCACTCTTAATCCTTTTTATCTGTTTCACTCATTTCCCCCTCCCTCCCTTCCCCTTGGGAACCACCAGTTTGTTCTCTGGATTTAAGTCTGTTTTTTGTCTCTTTTTCCCTTTGCTCTTTTGTTCCTTAAATTCCACATATGAGTGAGATCATATGGTATTTGTCTTTCTCTGACTTATTTCACTTAGCACAATGCCCTCTAGGTCCAACCACACTGTTGCAAATGGCAGGATTTCATTCTTTTTTATGGCTGAGTAGTATTCTATTGTATGTATACACCACAACTTCTTTATCCATCCATCTATCAATGGACACTTGGGTTGCTTCCATATCTTGGCTACTGTAAGTAATCCTGCAATAAACGCAGTGGTGTATATATCTTTTCGAATTAGTGCTTTATTTTCTTTGGGTAAATATCCAGTAATGAAATCACTGGATCAAATGGTAATTTCATTTCTAATTTTTTAAGGAACCTCCGTACTGTTTTCCATAGTGGCTGCAAAAATTTGTATTCCCACCAACAGTGCATGAGGGTTCCCTTTGTCTACACCTCCTCGCCAACACTTGTTGTTTCTTGTCTTTTTGATTTTAGCCATTCTGACAAGTGTAAGGTGATATCACATTCTGGTTTTGAGTTACATCTCCCTGGTGATGAGCGATGTGCAGTACCTTTTCGTATGTCAGCCATTTGTATGTCTTCTTTGGAAAAATGTCTATCCAGGCCCTTTGCCCATTTTTTTTTTCCAGATTATTTATTGCTGTTAAGTTCTTTATATATTTTGGATATTAACCTCTTATCAAATATATCATTTGCAAGTATCTTTTCCCGTTCAGTAAGTTGCCTTGTCATTTTGGTGATGGTTTCCTTTGCTGCACCAAACCTTTTTGTCTTGGTATAGTCCCAACAGTTTCTTTTTGCTTTTGTTTCCCTTGCCTTAGGAGACAGTTCTAGAAAAATGTTGCTAAGGCTATCATGTCAAAGAAATTACTGCCTATGTTTTCTTTTAGGAATTTTATGGTTTCACGACTCCCATTTAGGGTCTTTAATCCATTTTGAGTTTATTTAGGTTTATGGTGTAAGAAAACGGTCCAGTTTTACCAGCACCATCTGTTGAAATTCTTTCTTCTCCCCATCTTATATTCTTGCCTCTTTTGTCGTAGATTAATTGACCATATAAGCATTGGTTTCTTATTTCTGGGCTCTCTATACTGTTCCATTGATCTGTGTCTATTTTTGTGCCAGTACCATACTCTTGATTACTATAGCCTTGTAGCATATCTTGAAATTGGAACTGTGACCTTTCCAGCTTTGCTGTTCTTTGCCAAGATTGTTTTGGCTATTTAGGGTCTTTTGTGGTCCCATACAAATTTTAGGATTATTTGTTCTAGTTCTGTGAAAAATGTTGGTATTCTGATAAGGATTGTTTTAGATCTGTAAATTGCTTTGGGTAGTATGAATACTGAAGGTTCTTCCAACCCATGAGTATGGTGTATCTTCCTACTGGTTTGTGTCATCTTCAATTTCGTTCATCAGTTTTTTTATAGTTTTTTTTTTTTAATAGTTTTCAGAGTACAGGTCTTTTGCCTCCTTAGTTAAGTTTATTCTTAGGTATTTTATTCTTTTTGGTATAATTATAACTTGGATTGTTTTCTTAATTTCTTTTTCCACCCCTTCGTTATTAGTGCACAGAAATGAAACAGATTTCTCTAGATTACTTTTGTGTTCTGAGACTTGACTGAATTCATGTATCAGTTCTAGTGTTTTTTTGGTACAGTCTCCAGAATTTTCTGTATATGGTGTCATGCCATCTGCAGATAGTGGAAGTTTTAGGTCTTCCTCACCAGTTTCAGTATTTTTTATTTATAGTCCTTGTCAATACACTGCTTTAAAAGTGTTCTCTTACCTCTGCCATTTTCCCTCTTCTTTACCCTCTCCAGCCTAGACCTTTGACGTCTTGTCTATTTCCCTCCTCCTTCTATCTGCCCCAGCCTAGGAAAATAGCTTATTCACTACTAACTGAATTCATCAGTAACTAGGGTCGCCTATACAACAAAGGAAAAATAGCTTGGTTTATCAGAAAACCCAGTCTGTTACCTCACTTGTGCTGCCTTCTCAACTATAACGTTGCATGGACTGAAGTACGCTAAGCCCCGTGACAAGCACGTGCGTATGCGTGTAGTCCTGACCAAGATCTCAGCCACCTCCTTATTAGCCTAACTCTCTTCCTACCCTTACCTTAAAGATAACATCATCATCAAAGCAATTGAGTGTGAGAGATCCTTATTGATGAAATCCACTAATCATCATGAGGGAACCAGGCCCTTTTTCTTGGCTCACTGGTTCTCTATAGATTTACCTAGCATGCTTTTCAGTTAATTTTAATGATTAGTTCTTCCTGTCCTACATGAAATTATTTCTATGAATTCAGATTGCCCATGCTTATCTATACTCCCCAGTGATTCCATGCTGTTATTCCTTCCCCCCTGGGTCTATTAGGAGCCCACGACTCTACTCTTCAAGCTCTCTAACTTCTATTAGAGGCTTCTGTTTACTGTCTGAAACTCAGATCTACTAGTTTTCACTCTATGTAGTTAGAACTTCGGGAACAGCCTGATCTCATTTTCCACCACAAATGGAAGCTTGCAAAACTGTGTCCCTTACCCCTTGACTATGAATAGACAGAAATTAGTCATTCCTGCTGATTCATTTTAGGTCTGTTCTCAGTGAGCTAGGAGTCAAGTGTTTTCTCTTATAAGTTCATAAATGTGGATCTGGAGGCTCCAATGCTTCCTCAGAACTGGAGGGCACAACATGACGCCCATCTTTTCCACCGGAGACCTGTCGGCCTTACTGGGTTCAGTACTACCTATAATTCTGGAAAACAGATCTATAACACTTTCTTTTTATGTAAAGAATAATCTCTGTCAGGAATGTTATTTTCTTGAAAATTACCAAAGTTCGGCCCAAGAAAGATTTTAGTTAACGATCTTAGTCTTTCCTCCCTCCTTCCTTCCTTTCTCAAGTCCAGAAAATTCACATCCTACGTCCCAAGCATTTTCTAAGCAAAGGGATCTACAAAGTTGAGTTATCTGAAGCTGTGGTGCTCACAACCTTGGTAGAGAAGATTCTGAGTAAAGAAGGAACAAAAGCTCTTTTCTTTTTCTAGGGGAAATTACTTTGGTTTAACTTTCTAGCTCTGTTCCCCTTGATATCTGGTAAAGGTGGGGTATCAGCTACCAAGGATCACCACTTGTGGTAAAAATGAACCCTGGTTGGTGAATTACTGGGAGGTCTGTGGCCAGGATGCTGGGTACATGATGAGAAGTCTTGGCTTTGGGCTTCTGAGAGGAGACACTAGAAACTGAGTGTGGCCTTCCTTGTATGTCATGGGCTATTTATAGGAACAATATCGTTCCTAATAGCCCAGGGCTTTTAAGGCAAAGGGACTGTTCAACCCACTCACATGGTTCTTTCTTGTACAACTGACGTGTCATTTGGGCACTGAGGGGAAAGAAGAGGAAAAGAAAATAGTCCGGCGGCTGGTGAACACCCTCGCTAAAGAAATATAGCCGATATTGGCCTACTGGTACATTATACTCTTATCCTCCTAATTACTACTAATAGTTCTAGGAGTTCAACTGACCAGCAATTGAAACTACGACCACTGACGGGGGTGTCGTAAGATTTATGCATGTAATTAACCAAGTACTAAGGTCCATGATAATCAAGGTTTATGTCCAAAGTTATAGGAATTTCTGCTCTAAGGGTTCTGGCTGGAAGTCAGTGTTTGCGAAAATGCTTGGTATGCAATCTAAACAACTTTCTCCTCCTTACACCTGAATTGATTTTCCTATAATTTTGCAGCATCATAATTAAAAGGAATTTTCATAATTAGAACTCACTAAAGCATGAAATATGAAGTATATACTGAGTGTATATGCTGAGAGACTGGAGAAAGATCTATAAAGATAATGAAAGAAATAATGGCCTGTATCAAATTATAATTTTGATTTTCTTGTGGTCTATTTCTTTCCATACAGATTTCTTTTCTCCAAATGTATACTGAAAACCACCTTGTTCGTACAATTCTAAAGTAGACAGGAGACCCAAATGCTAGAATGTGCTCTAGACAATATTTCAACTTTACATACTCCTATTTATATACGTAAACTTCCATTTTTACTAATATTCTTATAATGACCTAGTTAACTAGACATGAGACTACTCCCATGTACTGGCCCGTAATTAATTAACTTTTCTGAATCATTCGTTCAGCAAATATTTATTGAGTACCTACCTCATGCTGAGGAATGAATTAGTCACTAAGGATTCAATAGTGAGAAAAATAGACGGGATATAATGTAGTTTCAATGAATTCCACTGGCCTGGAAATCCTGAGTAAGAGGCAGTAATTTACAAGTCTCTGTTCATTTGGCAGTAATCAATTTAATAGTTCTGCTTCTATTTGTTTTTGCTTAACTATTCAGGTAAAGATATCATTCTATAACTAGACACTGTAAAACGGGCTAAAAATATTTGCTGTTTTGCTCAAAATCTGTTCATGACTAACTGAGAGCAAAAGGTGATATTGTAAGCGTTTGGCTTCACTTGGCTTCCAAGACTGCTTCCAGATCAGAGACAAACTGCCAAAACACTTCCGAAGACTTGAGTCTTACTTTGCAGGGACGAAGGATCTAAAAGAAGTGCCTATTACGTAATCCTATTTGTCTGAAATACAGGTAAACTGTGGCTACAGCATGAGGACCTAAGGGCTCCCTTGGTGTTCCTTCTTGCAACATACTCAGGGTCTGAGAAGTTTGGTGGCGCTTGGTCCCAGGGTCCCTTGGCACTCGGAGAAACGGGTCCTGAAGTAGAGATAAGTAGCTCACACACCTTATAATCCCTGAGCTGCCATCGTTTCAGCTCAGCTCCACTGCAACCTTCCATTTACTGATAGCTGCTCCTGGTTTTCTACGCAGAGCTCACCAGAGTCATCTCCTTACACGTTGGAAGGTTCTCAAAATTACGGAAGTGCAAAACCAACGATGAAGGAATGCCTCCCTCCAAAGCGTACATTTATCACAGCCCTAATTATCGCTTTAACATTTTAACATATACATATTTTACTCGGGCGTGACACCAAAAATGGGTTTTATTATGATGGTGTTTGCATGAGTATGCGAGCAGGGGTTGGCCAACATCTGTAATGGGCCAAGTAGTCAATATTCCAGGCTTTACAGGGCCAAATACAGACTCTGTCACATAACCCTTCGCCCCATTTTTTTAATCCTTTGAAAAAATTAAAAAAATTCGTCAAGTCACCAGGCAGATCCGACCTGCAGTCAGTAGTTTACCAACTTGTGGTTTCTCGGCATGAAGGGTAAATAAAGTCACAGCTATTTATGACTTCTTGGGAACCAAGAAACATATGCTTCGACCTTTTCTAACTCCACTTTCTTTGAGTTGATATTCATACTGAATGCTGTTTTATGTAAATTGATCACCTCAACAAAGGTAACGTATCCTTCATGGCCACTGGTGTAATCACTTCCATTTGAAAGAATGCTTAATACGATGTGCAACTGAAACATCAAATCAGGGGCACCTGGGTAGCTCAGTCGGTTAAGCGTCTGACTCGATTTCAGCTCAGGTCATGATCTCAGGGTCATAAGATCGAGCCCCGCACCAGGCTCCAAGGAGCCTGCTTAAGATTCTCTCTCTCTCCTGCTTGCTCTGCCCCTCCCCAACCCTGTTCGTGCGCGCACACATGCTCTAAAAACAAACCAACATCAAATCAATAAAGGTGATAAGGATCGCTTATTAATTATTAATAATTATTCGTTTTCCTTGTCTAGGTTCACATATTTAATTTACTCTCTCCAGTCCTCTTGTACACATTAAATGTACCTTTATCCACATATTATAGGTAAGGAAACAGAAATTTTTATGGGTTAAGTGATTTCACCAAGGTAATACAGCCAACTTACTGCCAAACAACATGAACCCAAATCTCCCGAAGCCAAGTCCCAGTGTTTCCGCAACAGTGAACGTGCAAGGTGTTTACAGAAGGACATGCACGTGTCCTCCGGCACGCATATACTTAGCAGGGCTGAACAAAATTATGAGGACTTGAGACCTTTCGTGAGGGGAAGCCTCAGAAGTTGCATCTTTGAAGCTATTTGGATCACTGCCCACAAGTTCTTTTTTTTTTTTTAAGGGTATCATAATTATTAGGTTTCCTAACTAAACAAGTAAAAAAGATACTCACGAATGATCCCATCACTAATGAAACTACTGCCGACTCAAGCATCCCTATCCTCTTCCAGTGCCAGAATTTTCTATCTCTGCGTAAACACAAAATGCAAACAAACAATACAAGGCAAATCAAGCAAATCAATTGCCTAATGAACTTTCAAACGGCACAGGATTTCATGCAATCAGTGAATTTCAGAACAGAGTTAATCACACTGAAAGCTGTGTTGAAGAAGAATCCAGAAGACCGAGATTTAGTAAAAATGGAACAAGGCTGGCAACGTGACAGTGGCTTTAAATGAGAATGATTTGTCAATAAAATGATTCCAAATGGCCCTTAGAAAACTGATAAAAATTTTTATAAACTGAGTCTGTTTACGACGCTACTAAAATTCAAATTTCGTAATATTACACAAAAACTACAACTTTAAACATGATTCATTTTTGTTTGGTGTAAGAATGGCTACAGCTACATGTGCTGTTGGATAATAAACATGTATTTTCATCATTTGGGTTTTATTGTTTAAAATAAAACACCATTTTCGTCGCTCATTACGAGACTCTGGCCTCAATTTGAGTGGATTCATTTTTAATGTTTTCTCCTCCCAGCCCCCATTCGTCTCTGTAATGAGTCCCTCCCTGCATTGCTTCTCCAATGCAGGAAAGCTGTGGATTAAGTAAGAGACTAAGGACTGGCTCCCCTCTCTTGGGAGAGCAGAAGAAGCCCCCGAAGTTACAGAGTCCCTGTGGTATCCGGTTTCGCTTGCAATCTTGAACTTCAATGTATATTCTAGGCGGGTTCCCTTCTACACCCTAAATACTTCTTTCTCAAGACACTGGAACACACAAGCTGTTTATACCATAACAGTTATCACGGTGATATCCCCCCATGAATACAATGTGATAACAGAAAATGTCAGGCCCTCAACCGCATGTCCAGCATCCGGACAATTTCCCCTGCAGTATTCGTGCAGTTTCGCAAGCCTCGGATAAGGATTGTATTGCCTTAGATCGACACATTACTTGCTTTGGCTAGGTGTGAGACCACACTTAGAGACCCAGGGGCAGCCCATGGCCGGAAGCCATTACGTCTGGTTTCCTTTATTAAATTTAGACTTTGGGACATAGAGAAACTCCTTCTTATGTCCCAAGAGAAGTGTGCTCATAGAACCACGCTGGGTGATGTTTAAGAGCTGGAGTCACGTTCCTTCTCGATCTAGTATCTAAACATCTTAAAATATAGAAGAAAATATCATGGGTTAAAGTTTTATTTTAGCCTTCACACTGATTCAACTTTCCAGGCTCCAAAAAACAAGACAAAAGAAAACAACTGTATTGATATGCAAACATTTTATGTGAAAGCTTTTGTTATAATATTCTTCCCTATCTTCCTCATGGAAAAGTTCCAGAAACTGTAGTAATTATAGGCGACAACTGCTCAGAAATGGAGAGTCCTGATGGCAAAATTAACTGACCTTCTCTCGTAAGTGAGGATTTTGTAAATTGTCCCCCACACACTCCCTCTAACAACAGGGTTTTGTTTTTGTTTCCCTTCAGGTCTCAGATCACTGAGAACACCGAACTCTTTCTAACATTTTGACCACTTTCCCGTTCGGTGCCCGTCACTGGAACAGCAGGTGGACAACCGGGAAGGCAATCGCAGGCCAGTTAAATCACAATGAAGTAAGGAGCTTTGTGAAGGGCGGAAAAGAGATTTACATTGATAGCCGGAAGAGGCACCAGTGCACATTGCATGTGTCTGATAACTGTCAGTCAATATCTCAGACAATCATGAAATTGTGTCTTTTCAAGGGAAGAAAAGCAAAATGACTTGGCAAACATTTTCTTTTCCTCTCCCTCTGCCACTTTAAGATGGAAGAATTCTGGATCCTTGCTGTTAACCAAATGGCATTTACAGCTCTCAGTTGGCATAGGGCAGCTGAGAATCTAAAATGAGGAATGCTTATTCCATTTTTATTTCCATGGAAACGAGTCACCAACTGGTGAAAACAAGGTAGATCAAATTTTTGAACAAGAATGTTGAAATAATCACTCTTTCAAAACTTTTCTCTTGCATCAGGACAAAGAGCATAGTTTAAGCTCCGGAACACACGGAGATGTCTGGGTGGGTAAGCAATTCACCACTGGTTTGTTGTTGCAACTTTTCCAGCATCGCAGGAATTAGGTGTTTGTATGTGTGTGTTTGGTCACATCTTTGGAGGATGAATTGCTATAAACCCAATAAATGAATAAGAAAATGTGAAAATTAAATGAGTTTTTAGGGGTGTTGACTGAGAAAAGCTTGGAGGGATCTACTAACCCCAACAGGGCCTTTCGAAATCTATGATCGCGTTCCTCTTCTAGCCTCTTGTGCCCAACACATGAGGCAGGACGTGGAGATTTACAGAGATGAGTGTACTGTAGTTGGTTTTCTCGACGAGCTTTAGAAGGCGTGTTCCATTTTTTTGGAACTCTGCCACGAAAAATCTGACTCTGAAAAGACCACTGAGACAGCCAACGGTCACAGAGCAGAGATGATCTCCGTAACTCGTGGGTCCATGTAATCCTTCCAGGAGAATTTCAGACCCGTGTCCTCCTCTGCCAGAAAAAATCCAGATTCTACTCCCACTGTTTGCCCATGGAGAATATAAATGTTCTAAGTTGGGTGGAAATAATTTCCCCCAGACAAGTACCAGGACGAAAAGTGTCGATGATTCATTTGACTTGCAGCTCTGTCACTAGGCATTCCTGGTGACAAAATCCCCACATTAGCTCTAATACCATCAGTTAGTACGCAGGTTCGTAGGGCCCATGGTATCCTGAACGTTCAGAATGCATTATCTCCAATTCCCACAGCAAACTACAAGTAGCTCATTTTGTCTCCATTTTACATGCAGAAGACAATTAGGTCTCCCGGTGGCCAGAAGACTTGCCCCAAGTTATCCCTACAATCATTGAGCTTATTTACCTGTAGCAGACTTCGATGTTGATAATCCTCCCGTCCAGACACACTTCCCTATTTCTAGCTTGCAACCCCAATTAAAAAATATCACCATGTCTATTTCTAATCTCATTAATTCTAATCTCCTCATATTAGAAGATAAATATACGCAGAAATGCCTGACCTCAACCATTGCTATTTTTTGAGTATGCACAACTCATTCATGATTATTATTATTTCTAAGTTTTCAGGTAACATCTAGATCTGAAGTTGTTCCTTAAGTGATTCAATTATTTCTGATTTCTTTCCTACTTATGCTAAATATTTAGGAGGTTTGACCTTAATTTTTAAGATCAACGTTACAGCTAATAAGAACACAATTATAATAAGAAAAGTAGGGGTGTGTGTGGGGTGTGTGTGTGTGTATGTCGGTAAGGAGACAGAGGAAGAGACTGATTTTCACTAAATTTCAAATATCTCAAGGAATTATCTCAAAAGTTTTACTAATCAGTAATTATATGTGTATGGTCCATTTTCACCTTTTCATCTTAAAATTACTTAGTGAAAATGTTTTCTAAAGGTTTTACTACTTGATTTACCTCTTTTCATGAACGGCCTGCACACAACACCTGAAAGAAAATTAAAACCTAAAGCAAAGTTTAATTAATTTATAATTTCCTTTCTGTTGGCCAAGAATAAGAATCAGCTGATGTGAATGAACACAGCCCCAGGTCACCTGCAATATTTTATTTCCATGCAAACCACACTCTGTTTTTCAAGTCTCAACAGAAGCTTCTTGATTTTAGCCGCAGCAAATACTTGTAACAAGTACTTGGTAGAAAGTTGGGTTTTTTTTTTCCCTGTTACTGAAACGATTAGTTATTTATAGTTATTTAAAACAGAGAGAAACAAACCCAAAAAAGGGCAGGGCAATTTTGCCCAATAATTTGGATTCTAAGAAAAAGAACATATTCAATTTCATTGAAAACTTTATATCTGACACTGCTTTTAAATTCTTCATCCATAAAATCTGGTATTTTACATTTCTTGGCCTCTTCTGCTTCCCTGTTGTCTCAAGTGAAAAGAGGGTGGTGATGCCGCCACAGAGCAGGGATGTAGCGAGCCTCAGCTTCCAACTGGGTTACATTAGTAGTAACCACAGTGCCCACCAAGATTACACCTTCCGTTTAACAACCGATAAGCATGGTAGAATGATAACAACATACCCACTTATGGAGTGCCCACTCTTCACCAGTCTCCGGTACAAATGAAGCATGCTATTTCCAGAGAGCTGTAAAAAGATTAGTTAAAACTAGAGCGCAGGGCAGTGTTAGGTGGTGAGGCTAAGAGACAACGGATCTATTATAAATTCTTTGTACACACCTAAAGACCTGGTCATAAAGGGTTTGAAGGTAGAGGAAAAACGTGTTCAGATTTGAGTTTTAGATAAAAGAGAGGCTCTAGGGAAAAAAAGAAATTTGTGGATTTTCCTTTTAACAAAAAAGAAAACAAGAAGATGCCTTTTATCCCAAAGCTTGTAAGGTGCTCTCTAATACTGAGACACGGCCATTACAGACATTCTCTCACTAATGACTACTGCCTTCGATCAGTTCTTTTCCAAGGCCAGGTCAAATGCTACCACCTCTGGAAGCCTTCCCTACAATGTGTGCCTATCTCCAGGGACAACCCTTCCAAACCCATTCCTCTGGCTTATAGCACTGGCTTACCATGGTTTGTTTTGTATAAATAGAACTTTTTACTTCAAATATAATCTTCGGAGAAATCCAACCATCCAAAATAGATTTTAGTGTGGATTTTAAAAAGGGGTGTCACTTAGTTGAGGAAAAGAGGGCTCTAGTCATTCCATATAGTGACCTGAGTGACACTTGGGCCATCTGAGAGATCCATCGACAGACTCTAGGGTTCCATGAAATACTTTTGGAAAACCAATGGCCTCCAGCTCACATCCTGACTACTGGTTTACCTGTTACACCTTATCAGTTAAGTGATGGGTCTATGTTCAAGGTCCACATACTGTAACTGTATCACTAGTTTTAGAAATAACCAAAGCAAAATGCTATTTTCCCGGTAGGTATTCAAAAAGTCTTTTCTGAATGAAACTATATGCCACAAAATAAGCACTAAATTCTCATCAATTAACTGCATTTACATGAATTAAAAAGTGTCTATTGTTTATGAATACTATATTAAAAAAAAAAGAACATCTAGTACTGTGCTCCAAATTAGAGTATATTATAGGATACAGAAAGCATGAGTTTGGAAGCCAGACTCCGTTTCATAAGTTATGTGAATCCGCCTTGAATTCTACTTTCTTCCTCTGGAAAGACGGGGCAAAAATGAAATTTAATTACAGCTTCTTTACTGTAACAGGCTGAGTGAAGCAGAAAAGTCGTTTATTAAGAGGATATTGGGAAGCTCAGAATTGTTAGGAACACAAAATAACCAAGATGGAGCCTAAGAGTGAAGAAAAACTCAGCTGCTCTGCTCAGAGAGTGAGGGGGACAGGGAAGAGAACCCAGGCAAGTGACTGAGAGCTTGCCTGGCCTTTAGGTCACTAGCCTACACAACTGATTTAGATTCCAGATCCCTTGGCCCTAGCCTGGAGCAAGGGAGGGTGAGCAAGTTAATAGCATCCGCCACTTCCAGCCACCATACTAGGAAATAGTCTTTGCTCTCCACTGAGACAGAGAACTTTTCATACATAAAGAATTCAGATACTGGGGTACCAAAACAATTACCTACTACCTCTCTGACATGAAATTTTATATATTCAAGTGAGCATATGTGTAGACATGCTTTGTGAATTGTAAAGTTCTAGATAAGTAATTATTTTTAGTAGGCGGCTTCTCTGTATTTGAGAGGATGAGGTTTGAGATGACTTGGAAGGATTAATGCATTCCAGGGAACCAGAAAACCTGCTCTTTTTTCTCATTCTTTCATGGAAAACATATAGTGACCCCACTGAACTCGATTTAGACTTTGCTGAATTTCTAGCCCAAGGCGAAACCAGTCAAGGGTTTCTAGGGAGACGAAGTTGTTCTCTGAAGCCCCCACCCAAATCATGTACCAAACTTCTCAAACCTATAGGACTGCTCACAAGAAGCCAAATAAGCAGCTTGTTCTACGATAATCTTAAAATTATTATAACAACAACTTTTCCAGTATGAACCACATGTAGTGTTCGTCCCTGTCTCTGCATAGGCACAGTTCGATAGGCTACTGCTCAAAACATCCTCTCAGTGTATAAAAGGACTAATCAATTTCATTAAACAACTTATCTAGCAAGCAGTTACTTGGACCTCCCTCCCCATATACATTTTCCTGTTTCACTCCAAATATACACCTTGGAAATCTAAGTGTGTTATATTCATACAGATTTCAGAAACCCATAAACCTTGTAAGAAAGTCAGGTGAATTTAATATATGAGTACCGTCCTTCACAAAGTTAACTTTCTTAGCATAAGAAGAAATATCTCCCTAATCAAAGACACAGATAAAGCCTAACAAAGTTGTTTTTTTTTTTCCCAGCAGAATGGATTAAACATGAGTCAGTATCCCCTATAACGGAAATAAGTTGTACAATGGGGATTCTAACAGAAGCTCATAGAAACACAATGAGAAAGTTGGATGATGATAAATGGAATCAACTGTTGCAAAATAGTACGCATAATCATAAAACACGAAAGAATGAACATCCACGTAATTTGCAATGGCTTACCTGAATACCTTCTCACTGCATTTGGGCTACAGAGATTTCAACAAATTTGAATGAACACTCCTATAAACAGACCAGTGGACGGGCTCTTGATCCATACTACCATGCTGTGGCGCTGGGTTCCATTATGATAATGCCACTAATATTACTCCCCATAAGGGGCCAAACAATTTGATATAGATTCAACCCAGAGAAGAGTTAAGCCACAGCTGCTGTGGCATCTCTGTAGTGGGAAATACTACAGTCACAACAGGGGCCTCTACTGCCCCAAGAATGGTATGCCCCAAAGTGTGGATGATAGGCAAATGCACGGTTGTTAGTGGAGCTGCTCCTGAGATTGCCCCTCACTTGAGGACCCCATTGGTCTCCATTTGAATTCAATTTCAACAAAGTTGAGGCCTCGGATTCTTTGATCTTTTCAACTCGAACCCCCGTTCCTTCTCAGATGCGCCATTGCCCCATCCCCCATATTCCCTACAGGAGGCATGAAATGGATGGACAAGAAATAGAAAAAAACAAAAACAACTGTTTTCACTGCATACATTTGCCACTCCTTTGAAAGCATCAAAGAGCCCTGTTCTGTTATGAAGAAAAATAAATTTTACGGAAGAGTTTGATGTTCAATAAAATTAACAACAAGGGTTGCAATTAAGGTGGCTGAACAACTTAAGTTCTAGTGAAATCATCTCTAGTACAAATTATGTAAATGGTGCCCAGACTGGGGCCATTGCTGGGGGCAGGTGTGTGACTCTTCTGCATGGTGACAGCGGTGCCTACGGGAAGACCAAAGTCTTATCAGGACAGTGAAAAAGAAGGGGATCTGTAATAACCTGATACAGGTAGGGCTGCAGGATTGGGGGGCAGGGATGAGTCTCTATTTGGTAATGGGGCTGGGGGTGGGAGGGGTTGTGACCCTGTGAGGATAAACTTCAGAAGGAGCAAAACCAACCAAGAGCAAAAAGGTCAGACAAAATCTCTAGCAGTCAGCTAATCTCAGCCCAGGGTGTCACCACAAGGTATTTTCTCGGCAATTCATGCAAATTCAAACACATTTACTAGCATATGTAAATTATATGCAGATGGTTCAGGGATATCTAAAAATAGGAAGAGGTAAGCTCTCCTAACAAAGGTCAGTCTTTTTTAAAATTCATGAGATGGCAGCTCGTGATGAGAACATGCTGCAGAGAAAGTGGGGATTCAGGGGAATTGGCTGGAAAATCTCCAGTAGTCAACTGGTCTTCCTAATTTCTTCAAGCTATTTTAGGTGCAAAATAATTCACCACAATTCCCCAAAGCAGGACACATCCTCGAGACCCCACACCCTTGGGAGAAGGCTTCTGATGTACTTGGGCTGGGTCTTTCCCTCCTACAGAGAACCTTGCACTGCCCACATTTCCAGAACACTCTCTGAGGCTGTCATTTAAATACAAAAATATTGGGAAAATGTCTGTTAGTTATGTGATTCCAACCTCAAAGAGTCCTTATCTCCACAGAGAGAGAGGTGAAAATTAACTCCTGCCTTCTGTGAATTAGACTAAGGCTTTACCTTATTTATTAGTACCACCTTAATAATAATATTAGTAACATCCATACCTCTGACAATTATATATAATTTCCTAAAACATTTATTTACACTATAACCAACTGGTTCTTACTCAATTTTCTTTTAAAGCTATTAATACACACTAGAATTGTTTGAGAAAAGACTCTAGCTGTGTCTTCCCCATGCCAACCCCTGATCAGAACATACCTGAAGCCTTCCTTTTTTTCTTTCCCCTTCCTTTTCTTCCTACCTTCCTTTCCTTTCCTTCCTCTCTTCCTTTCTCACTGATAAAGCTTTCCCAGTCATGTGTCTGCCCTTGGGCCTCTTCACGTGATGGTAGCTGGGTCCCTTTCCATAGCAAGCTCTGAATAAATAGCCCTTAGATTCATTCGGGTGCCCTTCATTTCCTTCCATAGAACAAATACCACTGTGAAGTCAGAACCTATACAATCGTTTTCTCTAATCGACGATCTCTGTTACTTGTTCAGAGTTACCTGTACACAAGGTGTTGGTGACCTCTGCAGCCCAATCCCCCCTCTGTGGAGAATTAGGGCTCAGGGCACCAGCACCTGGAAGAGCCAAGCTACTGAATATTTACTAAACACAGTAGTGCAGCATCCGGTGATTACAGTTTTCCCAAGGGAGTAAAGTTACCGAAGCATGAGCTCAACACAGGAATTAATTTCTCATCTACTTGACCACAGATTAATTTAGCTACGCAGGTAAATAGATGCTGCAGGAATAAATGAGCTCCAATTTTGACTGTCACTCGGTGACATGAGGCATTTTACTCCACCTTTCTCAACTTGCGCTCTGCGTGTGGGTTGCTGTGAGCGGTAATTGCCAAAGTATCCAGATGTGCTAATTTTATTAGCAGTTGCTTACACCACATTCAAATATAGCCAAGTAGCAACCCCACAGACTTACGGATCTTTTTGGTTAAGTCGGCCAGGGACATGGATACTGATGTGACAAGGGAGGCTCTGGTAAGGATGCTTCTCCAGGTCCACAGATAACAGTGAACAAGGCTGGGGCGGGTACACAGGTCTCATCCAAAAGCAGGATTTTTTTTTTTTCTCTATCACCTTGCCTTCTTTAGTGACCTGTTTTATGAGAACTAATCAAATATATTCTGACCTAAAAGATCTATTTTCTGCCTTGCCACCTTTTATTGAGGATTGTAATTGAAACGCACACCTACTGCTGATATTAAACACACAACAGTCTTCCGCTGTAATTAACCGAACTGCTCAAACGTAACAATTATGACGTCCCTTTCAGCTAGTAAAAAAAAAAAAAAAAAAGAAAGAAATTCTAACTTTAGTCCCTTAACTTAGAAAGCATTTGATCCGACTAGGAAGACAACCAATATTTAAATAATAGCCAGTTAATATTAAAATGAACAATTAGGGGCGCCTGGGTGGCTCAGTCGTTAAGCATCTGCCTTCGGCTCAGGGCGGGATCCTAGGGTCCTGGGATCGAGCCCCGCATCGGGCTCCCTGCTCTGCTGGGAGCCTGCTTCTTCCTCTCCCACTCCCCCTGCTTGTGTTCCCTCTCTCGCTGGCTGTCTCTCTGTCAAATAAATAAATTTTATTTATTATATTTATTTGACAGAGAGAGAGACAGCCAGCGAGAGAGGGAACACAGTCAGGGGGAGTGGGAGAGGAAGAAGCAGGCTCACAGCGGAGAAGCCTGATGTGGGGCTCGATCCCATAACGCCAGATCACGCCCTCAGCCAAAGGCAGATGCTTAACCGCTGTGCCACCCAGGCGCCCCCAAATAAATAAATCTTTAAAAAAAATAAAATAAAATGAGCAATTAGCCAGTCTGCAGCTTGATCATATTTTCAGCCTATTCTTCTAGTATCTATACAGGGAGTGAGGTAAGCACAATGTGGCTCTTTCTCTCCTGAGTTTGCCTTCTTTTTCAGCATCTAACATGAGTGTCCATTGGCTGAACGCACTTGAACGGTCTTGGATGCCTTCTCTACAGCTCTGAATAATGCACTTAATGACCGCTCACAGTGACCTCTCAAGGTCTTCATGCTCTAAATTTTATGTATTTCAGGGTATAAAGAAAGAAGAGAAAACAGAAAGATCCAACGTGGAGGTTAGAGGAGAAGAGAAGAGAAAGATAAATAAATACACCTGTCTGGAAACCCTGCTCAAATTCTTAATCCATTATTTAAAAAGGATACTTATCTTTCCCTTACTGCAATTTCCATCTGCTTTAGAGGCCTCAGGAATTTGTGAGTTTGTTTTTTAAATAAGAAATTTAAATTGAAGCAACTATCAATTATTCATGTCAATAGAGCACTGGGTTCGCATAAATTATACCCAAACCTCATTTTAACCTATAGCATCAATCAGCCCCTTTATTGAAACGGTTACTGAGAACCCCAAGAGACCATGTCCCCAAATCCTGAGGAGAACACACCAAAATTGACAAAGAACAAAGGGGTCTGAAGATTGCATTATCATGATTCTAATCCCTAGAATAATTAATGCATTGTTTTATATAAATGAATACTTGTACTTCAAGTGACAGGTACACAGGAATTCTAGATTAGGTAACTATTTTTTGTATTTATCAGTTCTCATTAAAAAATACACAGCCCTTTACACAACTCCTATGAATCTAGTTATTTTCTTTCTTGGAAGTGTCTGGACATTTTTTCTGTTAGTCTACCAAAGATACCAGGCTAAAAAACTAACATACTTATATCAATCAGGGCTGATCAGGAGACATTGGGCTTTTTTATCCTGGGTAACATGAGACAAATTTATTCAAGGGACTTAACATAAAGATGCAGACAGGCTTTGGGGGAAACCGATAGGGAGCAGTGTGCTGTTCTGAACTAGAAGCACTGGAAAACCCCTAGATCTAAGGAATCGTGGGGAAAGAGCAGTTGTTGATGCCCGTAAAGGAGAGCCCTCCGGAAGTCAGCCTTAGGGCCACCTAACAGCAATATCTTGTTCAGGTGCCCAGCTAGTCCCCAGTGGTCCAGGAAGGAGGGGGCAGAGAATAAATACTCCTTCTTCACTCTTCAGTATCCCAGTGATCTCCTGCTTGAGCCTTCCATTGGTCAAACGCAAGGGGAAGACAGAGCGCAACGGAGTCTATTAATACAGTCCTTAGGGGTCACGTTTTCGGGATATGTAACAGGGAGGAGGGTCAGAAAAAAAAAAAAAAGATATTCAGCACAAAATCCAGTATGTATAGCACCTTTTTAATCGTTACTATTTTGGGATACATTTTGCTAATTCCTCTATGTGAGCAATCAAGGCTGATAGTCCTCTAATTACTGTAAGACCAAACAGACATTTTATACCCAAAACTAAACTGGAAATCTTCTCAGTATCTCTTCTTGCCTCTCTATTCTCTACCTTGGTCAATGCGACCCTGTCTACAACAGGAAGGGTTTTATACAAGAAGGAAATTCACAGGTGCTTTGAAAACTCACAGGAGGGTATCCAGCTCAGATGAAGGAGGTGAGAGAAGGCATCATAGGAGAAGCGACAGGAGTGGAAGGGGGAGAAGGGATCGCACAGGTGCAGACAGTGGAAGGTTGTATAATTGCAGTGCATTAAGGGAACTCCACAAGGCCCGCAAGGCTGATAAATAAAGTGGGAGAGGAGGGGACACAAGGGGCAGCGCAGGCTTAATGATGAGGGACGAGTGGGGGACAGGGCATCTTGTACTTTCAACAAAATGTCAAGACATTAAAGGATATTTTTATTTTGGTTCAGAAATATCACTCGGGCAGCAGGATGGGGCGAACCTGGAGACAGGGAAACCATTTCGGGAATTTTACGAGGAAGCAGGTGGGAGAAGGGACAAATCAACAGAGAGCTGGAGTGGAGGGCTGGACAGGGGTGTGTGCGTCTTGGGTAGGCTACTAAAGAGGGGGACTAACATGCTGAGGAAGGCAGGGCTTGTGACCAAGGGTTGGTGAGGGATGGCTGCTTTCCGGGCTGAGAGAGGCCTTTTCCTGCTGTATTTCAACTTTGTGCGAGGCCCCAGACCCCAGCCACTTTGCAGAATCTGGAAGATGGGTCAACATGTTACTTATCTCAAAGTATTACATCATGACCCCACATGACAGAAACAGATTTTCTAAAATATGTGTTGGATGTTCTTTCCCGGACATAGAATATATACCTGTATGTGAAAAGGGTCAGATATTTTTCACAACTATCTGCTCTAGATACATTAAGCCTCTAGCACGTACAATTGTCGTCAATGCCACATGAATTTGATACCCACTGATGAAATAAGTACTGTGTAGTCTACCCTAGTGCTGTTTTGCAAAAGGACCAGAGGAAAAATGTTGGAAAAATAAATCGGCCACTAACACTGGCCCTGCTTGTCTTTGGCAGATTTTTTTTTTTAACTTTTTAGTTATAGGATAATTTTATCTGAAGTGCTTGACAAATCCTCGGTATAAAGAAATAAGACTTCCATGGAAAAATGGTTATTCAGGTCCTCTATTTTTTTAATTCCATTAGTTGGTTTTTTGGTGTTGAGTTGTAAAAGTTCTTTGTATTTTTTATTATATTTACCCCTTATTGGATATAACATTTGCAAGTATCTTCTCCCATTAAATAGGTTGCCTTTTTGTTTTGTTGATGGTTTCCTTTGCTATGCAAAACTTTTTATTTTGGGATAGTCCCAATAGTTTAATTTTGCTTTTGTTTCCCTTGCCTCGGGAGACATACCTAGGAAAAATGTCACTATGGCCAATGTCAGAGAAATTACTGTTTATGTTTTTGTCTAGGATTTTTATGGTTTCAGGTTCCACATGTGGGTCCATTTTGAGTTTATTTTTGTGTTTCATTCTTTTGCATGTAGCTGTCCAGTTTCCCCACTACCATTTGTCGAAAAGACTTTTTCCCACTGTATATTCTTGCCTCCTACGCCATAGGTTAATTGACCATAAAAGCATGGGTTTATTTCTGGGCTCTCTGTTCTGTTCCACTGATCTATGTGTCTGTGTTTGTGCCAGTACCATACTGTTTTGATGACTACAGCTTTGCAGTAAATCTTGAAACCTGGGATTGTGATACCTCCAGCTTTGTTCTTTTTCAAGAATGCTTTGGCTCTTTGGGTTTTTTTGTTGTTGTTGTTGTTATTGTTTGTTTGTTTTTGTAGTTCCATACAAATTTTAGGATTACTTGTTTCAGGTCCGTGACAAATGCTGGTACTTTGATAGGGATGGCACTAAATCTACAGATTGCTTTGAGAAGACATACATATGGCCAAAAGACACATGAAAATATGCTCACCATCACAAATCATTGAGGAAATACAAATTAAAACCACAATGAAATATCACTTTATACCTGTCAGGATGGAGAAAATACAAAAGACAAGAAATACCAAGTGTTGGCGAGGATGTGGAGAAACAGGAACCCTTGTGCACTACCGGTGAGAATGCAAACTGGTGCAGCCGCTATGGAACACAGTATGGAGAGTCCTCAAAAAATTAAAAATAGAATTACTACATGATCCAGAATAGAATTACTACATGAGCCAGTAATTGCACTACTGGGTATCTACCCAAAGAAAATGAAAATACTAATTCGAAAAGATACATGTGCCTACGTTTATTGAAGCATTATTTACAATAGCAAGATATGGAAGCAGCCCAAGAGTCCACTGATAGATGAAGATGTGACACACACACACACACACACACACACACGCACGCACACACAGGAATATTATTCATGCATAAAAAAGAATGAAATCTTACTATTTGCAACAACTTACATGGACCTGGAGGGTATTATGTTAAGTGCAATAAGTCAGAGGAAGAAAAATACCCTGTGATTTCACTCAAGTGGAATTTAAGAAACAAAAGAAGAAAAAAAGAGACAAAAAAACAGACTTGTAAACAAAGAGAACTAACTGGTGGTTGCCAAGAGAGGTGGGTGGGGGTGTGTGTGAAATGGATAAAGGGCATTAAGAGTCCACTTCTGGTGAGCGCAGAGAAATGTATAGAATTGTTGAATCGTTACAGTGCACACCTGAAACTACTATAACACTATATGTTAATTATACTTGAATAAAAAATTTAAATAAGGCTTCTACCTCTTAAGGTTAACATAAAGAAAGATAAGGTCATAGATCTAAAGGTTGCTTTTTTTTTTTCTCTAGAATTGAGTTAAAATATTTTCTGTATAGTTAGAAAACGCTGGTTACATACACTGGCTTGGCTTTGGCACACTCTCTCCTGAAAACAGTCCTCGCCTGCCGGGATGAGAAAGAGAAAGCCATGCGTACTTTGGTTTCTGCAACATGGCGACATCCTTAAAACCAGAAATGACATGTGCAAGGAGACTAAAGACCCAGGAAAAAATGTGCTTCCATCTACCCCTGCTTAAATCTTCCTGAAAATCGTTATCAGAAAGAAAAATGAAAAAAATTAATTCCTTTTGAAAAATGAGCCTTTAACCTATGGATTGGTTCATTTTTAAAAGGAATTAGATTCTGGGCCCACATATCACCCATTCAAGAGATACTGTGTGCTCTCACCTCCCACGAAATATGTCGCTATGACTTTTAAATGGAGGGAGCATTTAACAAGAAGCAACCTAGGGAAGGGAAGTCTAACTCAGACATCAATAATTCATTTATCAGAAATAGGAGTAGTGGTATGAAATGCCAGGAGACTCTTTCATTTGTAGGGAGGCAGGTTCTATTTTAAGCCTAGAACAACGCAGTCACCTTTATTCGACAAGCTAATACGAATGGAGGCAACGCTGAAAGGAAGGACAGCTTTTACGGTCTCCTCTGCTAAGGCTATTTCTTTATGCACCTGTTATGGGGGATGTGTAAAAGTGACAGAAAAGCAGTTCTTATAAATTTTGTACTACTGAGGTGATTTCCATCACCCTAAAGCTTGAGCACGAGAAATGAAATCATGTCGGTCTAAGAGAGATGATTGGCATGGAGCTTGGAGGGTGCTTTCTCTCGTGGCACCTAACCCCAATCAGGCAGCTCGTAGCCCCAGTTATTTCATCCCCATATCCTCCAAGCATTTAGCACAGAGCCATTCACAAAGCAGGGTCTCGGCGAGTCCTGGTGGAACGAATGAACAGACGCAGCTGAGCAGGAAATACTGCCAGATACAGTCTGAAGCCTACTGGTCAGATCATACGAAGAGGAGGTTTTCGCACAGTAGAGACCTGAACTGCTTCATCTGACGATGATCAGAAATTTCTCCCCTTCACTGTCTTGCTTCAAACTCAAAGACCTGTGCTCTGCTCGAGGAGATGGGGAAACGGAACTGCAGAAAAGCCAACTTACTGTAGACCGAAGGAGTCCCAGCTCTCACCACCTAAAGCGGCAGAACTGACCGAAACGTCTAACCCTGGAAATTAACAAAGACCTCAAAGTCTTACATTAAACTTGAAATGCTCATAGGCACATATATTTTGAGAGGATTGTGGTTTTTAATGGATTATTTACCAAGAACCAGAAAGAGGAATAGAACACATAATTAAAATAATAGCTGTAATTATAATTAAATTCTCTAGCACCTCATATGCAGTCAGTCGTATGCTTGGTGTTTTGTGTATTTTACTGTTAACCTTTAGAAATATTAATATAATAGTTTTAGAGAGTAAAACAACAATAATGAAAAGGACTGAAGCTCAGAGTACTCGGGCCCAAAGATTATAAAGCTGATTAAGGAGAACCAAAACTAATGGTCGACTCTTCGGAACTACAAACCCGCTGCTCATTTCCTGATGCCAAGTAACTTCTGTTCAAACAGAATTATCTCGCTTAAAGACAGATCCATCAATCACATCTATAATTACGGTCTAATGAGCAGAGAGGATATCTTAACCCCAAATGCCTGAATACATGGCTTGTGTTTGGCCAAGAAAACAATCAGGCGGCACTCCTGAGCGGAGGTAAAGGGCCATCTGTTGCCCCAGGTCATGCTCCTAAAACAGAGGTAGGAATGCTGCCGTGGTACCCCTGGAAATGCCATATCTCACTGTCAAGACTAAAAACGCAAGCAGGTATCTAGCACAATGGCTGTATGCTCCAGTAACCAAACCCGCACCGCACTCAGTGAACCACGGACGGTATCAGAAGGGGTTGCCACAGGACACATCCGAATATGCCTGAGTGAGCAGGGCCATGGCGATACGCCTCGAGAACAGGTCTTGGGGTGAGCCAAGTTTGAAAGGAATCCTCGCGAAGGATACGGTTTTTAAAAGGCAGCCTGTAAAAAGCCATCAAAGCCAATACTCAAAGGGCTGTCTATGTTAAAGCCAGCCTCTGTGGTTAGCAATGTTAGTCACACGTCCCACACGCCCTGGAAAACAGTCACCATCACACCGAGAGTTTCACTGCAGGAACTCGCCACATGTGAATTCAGACAGTACTGCCCACAGGGTACGATACGTGTCTGGTTTCTACCTATAGCCCCTCTTGCCCCTCAATATCCTGCACAAAAAAATACTTTGGGTGTTAACGTGATCTAGTCTTTCCTATAGCTTTCTGTGCCTCTTTGCTCTCTACAGATGTTGATGGAATATATCAAACTGATGGATATAGTATTGTAGAGCTCTCCTATATGCTTGCGCGGAAAACACAAATGTCTTCCGATACCATCGATGTATTAGAGATCAATGTAAGCATAATGTGGAATTTACATGTGTTGATGCACAATTTTGTCCCAGAAACTCTGAGTGAATGTAGAAAACGCGTCGCCATGGGAATACACAAAACCCATACAGCTACACACCCGAGAAGCCCCACGGTCCACACCTGTCCACACCTGCTGCGGCTACTCCCTAATTTTGAGGAGCTTACCTTCCACTTCACAGTAACTGCCAAGTTGCCATGCTTCCAACGGCCACCCGGGGTGGGAGGTGTCCTCCACTCTGCTTAATTTTCCTCTCTCCTCTCAACTGATTATCCTCCCTATTCTTTGTTCTTTTTCAAAATTTTCATCTTTTTCTCTTTTTCTTTCTCTTGCACACAGAGCGGCAGGCACGTGAGTAGGAGCAGAGGTAACGTGCACGCCCTTCCCCAAGCAAATTTCAGGTGTTTTTCAAGATAAACTGGTGCATTTATTATAATTTTACATATTTCTTAACCACTTAACATGGACTAGATACAACTGGGCTATTTTTTTTTAAAATAGGTCTTTACCGGGGCGCCTGGGTGGCTCAGTCGTTAAGCATCTGCCTTCAGCTCAGGGCGTGATCCCGGCGCTCTGGGATCGAGTCCCACATCAGGCTCCTCTGTTGGGAGCCTGCTTCTTCCTCTCCCACTCCCCCTGCTGTGTTCCCTCTCTCACTGGCTGTCTCTATCTCTGTCAAATTAATAAATAAAATCTTTAAAAAAAAAATAGGTCTTTATTATTTTCTGTGCATGCATCGCCGATGAAGTTTTGAGTGCTGAGCTCAAATTTCACTGTCTTGTTACTTGGCGGTTTTAGATTTTGCAGAACGCAAGTGTTTTTAGGAAAGCCTATGCCAAACTATAGCAGAATGGACTGCATGTTGAAATTTATCAGGGGTGACTTTTTGGTATTGAAGCTTCAGGATTCTTCCTCAGTGTTTCAGGCTAGTTCGTAATTTAGGTTAAATATATTAGCTTGGATTGTCTCAAATTATGACCCTTGGTGTGAAATTCACTAGAACTTTAAACAGTGTCATCTGGACAGCGATGGCCAGGGCCGAAAGATAACCATCCAGTTTAATTTAGGTCCCTTTCCTTTTTTGTTTAGAAAGTTCTGAAATATTCTGTCGAAGTCAATTTATATATTAATGCTTTCACCATTGAATCTGATCAGTAACATTTACTTAATTATTAGCAAACAGCATGCTTTCCACAGTAACTTTTTTGAGGCTTCTTTGTAGATGGTGAAAAGAGGGAAAAAAAAAAAAAGAAGAAAGAAAACCCATATGCAGTCACAATTATCTAGGTCAGATGGTTTTATCTAAACTTATTGACTTAGTTAACCAAATCACACTTGCTGAGAAATCTTTTCCTAAAGAAAAATACAGGCTGGAAATAGCCCGTAATAAATGGGCAAAACACCTCTCTTTGCTACTTCTGAGATGCCAGACTAAACCATGTAAGTAAAAATCGAAATGATAGCATTTAAATCACAGCATTATCCTGGACGAGCTTTGCAGCAAAAGGAAAAAAGCCGGTGTGATCTAGAGATTAGAAATATCTACTAATCCTTTAAAGAATCTGGGTCATCTTAAGCAAGAAAAGCCCTTCCCATTTACTTTCTGAAGAATGTTAGATATTCCGTGGTACCAAATGGATGTGCATTTTCATCCGCTCTCACAGAAACTACTCTACTAACTGGAGAGTGGAGAAGTCGTTAAATGGGTTTCTACGGCTCTTGAATGTGAAGAAAGGTAATGGGTTCTGTACATGGCGAACCTTCTAGGTAATTCAAGTATATTAGTGGAAAACACAATCCCTCCAGAAGACCAAAGCAGCTAATAAGAAAGCCCCTAGCAGAGACCTCAAGCACAGGGGTCAATGAAATTTGCTGAATTTAACAGAAAAAGTAACTCTTTGGGGGTACTTTTTTTTTTGCCTTTCCCTTTAGCACCCCACCCCCCAAAATGGATCACAGGTCAATTACTTCGTGAGGGGCAATATTCCCCAGCTGGGCCCTCAAGATATGGAAATGCTGAGTCATTCCCCAGGGTTTTCTCTGCAACCATTCTTACCATGGAGACCACCCCTTTTTATTATCCAGAACCTTCTTACCATGGAGACCACCCCTTTTTATTATCCAGACACCTGGTCCCCTTGGAGCAAATTTACGGATCATTTGTTACCAAGGCTTTCTAAGGAAATAGTTCCCTCAGCAAGAGTAGAAAAACAAAAATCCTTGGCAGCCACAGGCCAGCCACCCCTCAACTGGGCCTTACTTGTTCTCGTTGCTTGCGTCATAACGAGGCATTGGGTCCAGGTCATTCCCATTCACGTCACAGCTTGCCAGAGCGTCCTACGGCCGCAGAGGAGAGAGCAAGAGGAGGAGACAGACGTTTAGTAATTAGCCACTAATCTGAAGGCTCATGCATTCTCAAACACATTTCTGCAAGAGGGTAATTAGATTAAATAGTACATTCACGCTTCGGTGGTGTCAGGGTGCCTTGTTCGGTAATCAGCGCTGTTGTATTTTCCTCCTTGAGGTAAAGAAATACTCTCCAGAGACCAAGGAAGAACCCGGACCATTCTTGCCAACACATTTTCCCTCATCTCTGCAACTGACCTCTCACCCAATTCCTCTGAAGAAGTTCCACCATGACCACCTTTTCGGTGAAGTATTCTTGGACTCTCTGGAAGCAAAGTGATTTATTTTCCAGGGAGTCTCTCTCTATTCCTTCCTTCATTTCTGGAGTGCATAAATTCCTTATAATTCGAAGAGTTTTGAAGATAATTCGCAAATAACTGGCAAGCCAATTAAAAATCAGTATTAGAAATTTATTATATTAGGTATCGTGGTATGTCTATCAGGCAATAGTTGTCTGGTTTTACATGTTGTATCTACTGTAAAATTCAGTAAAAAAAAAAGTCTGTAATTCAGACTTTTTACTAATACCCAATGACCCTCTGTCCCAACCAAAATAATGAACAAAGTTTTATTATAGGTCAAGGCTTCAAAATGAGACAAAGGCATCTCTGAAGCCAAAGCTGGATCTGTGTGCTTTTAAAAGTGATTGTGAAACATCTCCACATTTCTACATTTCTGCCTTTTGATTTTCTAAATTTCCAAAAAGAAATTACTGGCTTAGATCTTTACTCTAATTTGTATCGCAGTAGGTAGGACTAATTTAGAATGTTTTGTATTTTCCGACGCTTTAGGGTAATTCCTGATTTCAGTTTTAGTGAAAGTCAACGCCGTCTTTGTTTTTTAGCTTTGTCAAAGGCTCTTGTTTCTGAAAATAATGTGTACTGCACAGAGTCTGATGTCCGGAGAAATCATGCAAAACACACAGGACATATAAAGGTGGCGGGTAACTCCCTGCTTCTCCTACAATGGTGGCCCCGCAGCCCCCCCATATTGATCACTAAACCATGAACAGTGTGTATCTCTTCCAACTAATTTTATTTGTAAGGAAACGGAGGCCCAAGACAGGCTAAGTCACTTGGCCAAAGGTATGAAACAAACCAGCCTATGGAACCAAGATTGGAACCCAGGCCACGTGCCCCCCCCCCGACCCCATCCAATGTGCTTTTCTCTACACTTCACCAGCTCCGACAACAGGACAACCGAGAAGCATTGGTACTGCTCACCACACAGATATGTTCTAGAGAATTCTCTCTGAAGGGGGAAGAATGAAAAAGGCAAAGAATGTCATCATAATTAGGTTAAAGCTGTCTGCATTTCATCAGATACAACCCTTGCTGTTGGGGGGGGGGGACAGGAACACCCCATAAAAGCCACACTGTGTATGACCAGAAAGACTTCTCTGCTGGGAGAGAGGTTCCCCACAGTTTTGTTCTTTATGTGACCTGGGCTCACTCCCTGTAGCCTTTGGGCCCCAGCTTCTACCCTACCGACGGAGGAGATGGGACAGAAATTTCTTTTCAGCTCTCAAATTCTATGTTGTGAACGCCTGAGTGTGCTTGGAGGCAGGCGGAGAGCAGCCACTTACATGTTTGGTTCAAATGAGAAGGAAATGAATTTGCAGTTCCTTCTCTCTCTCTCTTTTTAACCGTAGGGAAAAATCATCTAATTTAGCGGAAATTGTTTCAATATGTCATTGTAAAAAATTAATTTGTGAAGTTTCTTGGCTGTTTGACACAAAACGGGTGACAGGGTGGAAGACTGTGAGGAAAGACTCAAGTATGAGGTGACACTGGGGGTTCCTGTGGAGGAAGGTCTTCATGGGTCAGAAATATGGGTCACTGTGAGCCAGTGGGAGTTTCCGGGGCGCCAAGGAAGTGGCTTGGAAGTATCTTATGAGCAAAAACGAAATGGAGTCTCTTCAGGAAAATTAATTTGAGATTCAGTATCATGAAATAAGCGAGACTGAGCAAATGAGAAAGGAACATTGGAGAGAATATGGCAATCTCTCTCTAAATGGTTTCGTGAGAAGCTGGAGCAGTGGGGGGGAGGGAGGGCTAGAGGAGACATGGAGGTGAGATGATACTTGGGGTGCCCAGAAACCAAACCTTCCCTTGCTGAGGGTGACAGAGATACAGAGAGAGAGAGAGAGAGAGAGAGAGAGAGAGAGAGAGATCAGATTTCAAGAAGGCATCATATCCCTCTCTCTGAAACTTGGCCTTAAGGAGAAGGTCAGGTCCATTCCGCGTGAGCCCAGGACAACATCCCCCAGGGCTGCGCTGTGTCCACTGAGGCAGCAAGCATGCCAGGATGGCAAGTCCTTTGTGTTGATGGGCAGAGGGAATCGCAGGGCAGAACCTGCCTCACCCTTCTCTGCCAGCTCAGGGCACAGGGTGGCGGGCTGGGCTTGAAGTTACTCCTTTAATGACCATGAACTGGAATATAGAAGACCAAAGTCTGCAGAATTGGGGTCCTCCCAATTATACAGCTCAGGATTCTCTGTGGGTCCCCTGTGTAAACATGGGGCAGAGCTTCCCACCCTGGCCCGTGACTTTCCTCCGTTAGGGTGAGAGTCCTGCAAAGGGAAGTAGAGCAGACTTCACCATGATTTCGAGCTGCTTGTATTTTCAGGGATAGGAGAGGAAACTTTAAGCAGCTAGAAAATCACCAATTGTAAGATAAACTTTTTTTCAATACCAACATGAAATGTAATTTAGGGACACTCGACACAGCCAAACTTTTGGAATTAAAAGGAATCAGGAAGGAAGAGAAGGGAGTGGGGGGGGGGGAAGTGATTGTCATTTAAGTGGCAATGCAGTGATATCAGTGTTCCTGGGTGGAAACTGTTGTCACCAGAAAAGAGGTCTGAGGGGAAGTCGGAAGACATCGGTGTGAGTGGGAGCCACGGGATTTTCTGCTGAGCCCTCGTGGGAATCAGAATTGTATTTGCAGATAATAGGGGATCGTTGCAGGCTCTTTAGAACAGAAGAAATATTTTAGAGAGAACGCTAAAGTGTCAGGAAACACGAATTTGGAGCTGACAGAGAATGGCATATTGAGAGATAATTACGGCACTCTCAAGCGAACTTAGAAAGGAGAAGCTGGGGCGCCTGGGTGGCGCAGTCGTTAAGCATCTGCCTTCAGCCCAGGGTGTGATCCTGGCGTTCTGGGATCGAGCCCCACATCAGGCTCCTCCGCTATGAGCCTGCTTCTTCCTCTCCCACTCCCCCTGCTTGTGTTCCCTCTCTCGCTGGCTGTCTCTGTCAAATAAATAAATAAAATCTTAAAGAAAAAAAAAGAAAAAAAAAAAAAAGAAAAGAGAAGCCAATGGAAGGAATGAGCTTGGAGAGCAGAGTGTGGAGAGATGATTGACACATTGCCAGGCTGCAGATATCACAGTGGTAGACGGGATCCAGAGGCCCAGGGGGCAGAAAGTGACCACAACGGTCAGTGGGCACTGGGTATCAAAGGCAGGATTTTCAATCAAAGTACGGAGTGTCCGCACTTCCGCTTGCTCTGTGGTCTTGGGCTCACCCTACATCCTCCTGGAGTCCCGGGATCACAGTTCCTTCTTAAGAAAGGGAACTGACTGCTTCCTTGGACTAGGTTGATCTCTCTTGTCCTTTGAAAAAGGAGAGTAAAAAAAAAAAAGAGAGAGAGAGACAGACCAGTAGAGTAAGTTGAGGAAAGTTCTAAGTACGCTTTTCTCCATACGAGAAACAAGAGTGCGTCGCATGGCTGTGTGGAGGGAGAGCGGTCATTATCAGGAGCAGATGGGGCTGGGGGAGTGGTTTCTGCTGCCTTATCGACACCCGCTTTTTGTCATCAGAACATCAAAAGCGCTTGAAAGTTGAAAGCAGTACGTCATGCTCCCTGTACTCAGGGCGTCTTTTTATAAGATGCCAGCGATACGCAGAGCCTACTGTATCCCTTAGCTGCATTTTTCAGTAATGCTGAAATTTGCTGACAATCCTCCCACGAGTCCCCTTATTTCCCAGGAGGGAAGGGGTTCGGACCACCGCACACACTCACATAGTTCTGCATCAGGTCCGGATGGGTTCTCTCAATGCCATCATCCAGGATGGTCACCACGATGTTCTTCCCCGTGTAGCCTCTCTTCCAGGCTCCTTCGATGTTCATGTCTGATTGGCAGGGATGCGTGTTGTCACTGCAGTGCTAAGGAAGGAGGAGGGAGAGTTAGACAGCGCAGATGACTAATAATCAGAAGACGGGACAATCACCTGCTTGGGGAGATAATGGATTACGTGAAGGGAAATGTGGTGGTCGCGCACGGAGCAGAAGCACGGGTCTCTAGCACAATTAACGAGAGAAGGTAGGAAGGGTAGATGTGGGGAAGGCAAGCAGAACAGAAATCTTCTGCCAGCTTTGCCCTGTCCTAATGCCACAGATCCTTTGGAAAAAATAGAGTCCAGTAAATTACATCCCAGCAGCACAATAAGGGATGTATCATTTTATTGTTAGCCCGTATTAATGACACATAAGACTGGGCATTGTAACATTTCACTTATAAACCCAAACTAGGCAACTGAAGAACATGCACTTTATAATTTCTTCACCAGGCACCTGGAAGCCAAGCTTGCCAAAGCTGAGAACTCAGACAGCTTTTGGACAGCGTCAGCCAGAGGGGTGCTACTGTCCGAAACCCACGAACGAGAAAAAGTAACAGTTTCGTCAACCTTCTGCTGAATTAACCGCAGCTGTCCTACCATGATAGGTTGGGGGCAGGCACACTCGGTCAATGGTACTTGGAGAAGGGAAAGAAGAAGGGAACCGAGTGCAGACAGGAATTGTGTGTGAGGGATTCAGAGGGCAGGCTGGAGAAAGCTTGAATCTTAGCTCATTAGGTCTAGTCATTTCATTCCATGATGGCTACAACATATAAACCCAGCAAGAGGGGCGCCTGGGTGGCACAGCGGTTAAGCATCTGCCTTCGGCTCAGGGCGTGATCCTGGTGTTATGGGATCGAGCCCCACATCAGGCTCCTCCGCTAGGAGCCTGCTTCTTCCTCTCCCACTCCCCCTGCTTGTGTCCCCTCTCTCGCTGGCTGTCTCTGTCAAATAAATAAATAAAATCTTAAAAAAAAAAAAAAAACAGCAAGAAACGTGTGAAAGCAGCGGCTCTTCCTGATATACTAGCATTCATCCAACCCACAAAGTGGCCCACTCCAGGCCCATCTCTTTGAAATATCCCTCTGAGTAGTGTTGTTTCCCAGGTTCTTAAGACTTCACAGAGGAACAAAGGAAAAAAGACGCGCTGTCATATAATGCCGTCGTAACATGGGCCACCCCAGATCTGACCATTCTCCATTGTCTTCCTGCCTTTCTAACAGTTCAGCTCTTCAGGAGGGGGAGAGAATGCTAGCTTTGAAGGCTCTGACCATAATGCAGACCCCCCTGCCACTGACTCACTTTACTGAGCCCCTACTACACGCGGTGGGCAGGCAGGTACGGTTCCTGTCCTAATGAGCCCTCCAAAGGGGAGACACAGGTCATCGACAATGCCATTCAGAGCCCTCCCTGGGTTTTAAAGGAATGAGAGAGGGTGATATGACGGTGAGTGCCGAGGGAGCACTGCACACCCGTCTAGGTGGGAGGGGAGGTGGAGGCTTTGGTCTCAGGAAGTGACATCAGAGCTGATGCATGACTGGTGAGAAGGAGCTGCTCTGCCCAAGAGCCTAGAGATCAGTGTCTCTGTAGTGGACACAGTAAAAGGGTAATGCAAGGTGGGCAACAGCTTAGCGCACTGAAGAAAGAGAAAGAACATGGCATATGGCTGAAGCTCAGGGGAACGAGGGAAAGAATGGCCTGGAAGACAGCCAATGAGAAGGGGAAGAGAGGTCAGACCATCCAGGGCTTTGCAGGCATGACTGGGCTTTTATTCTCACTACAAACTAAATAAATGGAAACTCATCTCTTTCCAAACTTCATTCAACAAAATCCGGTGCTACCGAGAGACAGATACCGCTAACAGCCTCCGACATGAATTCGTAGATCTATTCTCCAATGAGACTGCCTTTCGTAGAATGTTATCAACACACTTAAGTAGTTTCCAGGAGTCTAACAAGGGGTGTGCCCATTTTTCACCGCAGGTAATACCAATTTCATAGAGAACAGGGGGTTTATATATTTTCTGAACATCTGTTTCTTTCTCACCTTCTTGACTTCTTTCTGGCATCTGAGGCCCTACACACACACACAATGACAACGACCCTAATTCCCCTCTCTCCGCCTCTCCCCACTTTTCCAGGCACAGCTTAGCACCTACACATCTCTTCTCACAAAGACTTATGGCCTTCAGCTGACTCATTGGTCTTTTCCCCATCCCTGAATTCAAGGATACAGACGGAAAGACAGACAGACAGACAGACAGACACACACACACACACACACACACACACACACACTCTGTCCTATACAACCCAGCCACTACTTAATAAATTCAGCTGAAGTGCTCTTGACTGTTGAACTGTGTGTGTGAATTTTGTCCCACTGATTGCAAGCCCCACTAAGACTAAGCATTAAACCAAGTCTAACCTCGGATTGTGGTAAATACTGGGCTGACTGATCACAAGCCAGAAGTGAGGGCATAGCCTGCCTCAACCTCACTTCCAAGTTCACAACTGCTGTGACGCTCACTGCTCCGACCTCGTCAGAGTTATCTAGCCAGCTAATGCTTGGTTAAAGGACACGATCATGAATGAAATAGTGTAGATTTCCGAAATGGCTAAGTTTTCCAGAAGTCTCCTTCTGGCCAAGAGTGGGCCTCTCCTCACCAAACACTTTAATGAAACACAAAGCAACCTTGACCGGTTTCCGTGTCATTTTCCCTTTCTCAGAACCTGTTCCGACCACCTGTGGTATCGTTTGTGACATGAAGTCATGTTAATGTGGCCAAGAGGTGGGCTGGAGGAAGGAAACGCGCAGGAAATGGGGAACCCGCAAATGGGATAACCATCCTGGAGAGGAGGGATGCTGCCTGAAATTGTAATTACGAAAATTGAAGAAAACCAGCCGTCTATGGAAAACACGTGTGTTAAAAGTGAAGCAATTAGGTTTCTTTCTTCCACCTCTGCTTCTCTTGAATCCGACTTGAACAGATTCAGTATTCTTGTACCATCTTTTTTTCTTTTCATCTGCCAACATTGAAGGGGAAGGAGGAGGAATATCCAGTTGATACTTTCATTTGGATAATCTAATATAGCAAGGGGCCAAAAAGTCAAAAGAAAAAGAAATCGGCCTGGGGTGTTTCCTGCAAATGAGTAATAAGGTCAAAGGACCCTTAAATCAGAATCCTAAATTCTAAATGTGATCTTTGGTTTTCTTTCTTTTTTTTTTTTTTTTAAACACACATTTCAAGTGGTCTCGGCTTCCAAACATGTTTCTGATGTGGTTGTTCCATACACTCAAGGTATCCAGAGAGCAAAGACTATGGAATAGCCTGATGCCAGTCAACAATGACCAAAGAGGAGAATGAGTTAATCACTTCCTTAACTGCCTCGTTGAAATGGTCTTTAAGCCGGGCTCTATTTACTTGACAGGAATCTATGTTACAGCGTCACCCAAAGGCACAAGGAACATAGAGTAGCCCTGATTTCCTCATAGTCAATCAATGTTGAGAAGATCTCAGCCGGAGCCTGAACTCAAGACTAGTTTCTGCAAAAGTGTTACCACGTATGTAGTGCACAGACCGGTATTCACCCAAGAGGCCAGTCTGACCCTCCCAGCGTAACTGAAGAGAATGCAAACCACACATGTGCACGGCATATGAACATAAATACTTACAGTAAATGTATGCACCTTCGTTCCCGAATAATGTATTGCATTTTCAATGGTGGTCTACGCACAGGTGATTCAATATTTAGAAATGACACAAAATGGAAACCATCTGTAGAAACAATGGTTGCCACCTATGTCTCCCACTTCCTTATCCATAAAAGCTTTTATTCTTTTTTAGGAATGCAATCTGAAAGAGTTTGCTCTGTGGGCTCTAGAAATGGCCTTTTCCATACCCAGGTTATGAGCTATTCTGCTTAAGAAATAGCACAGAGAACCACAGGGGAAGGGAGGGAAAATTGAACAGAAAGAAATCAGAGAGGGAGATAAACCATGAGAGACTCTGGTCTGCAGGAAACAAACTGAGGGTTACAGAAGGGGGGGGGATGGGGTAAGTGGGTGATGGGTCTTAAGGAGGGCACGTGTTGTGATGAGCACTGGGTGTTATATGCAACTGGTGAATCGTTGACACCACATCAAAAACGAATGATGTACTATATGTTGGCTAACTGAACATAAAAATTAAAAAAAAAACACTCTGGGTGTGTCTGCTTTTCTTATGTCTTCATAAACACATCACAGTGTTTGCTCAATGAAAGAACAGTTTATACTAAAAATAAACACCTTTGTTATGTTCTCACCATCCTTTTCTTGGGGGACAGGTGGGGGACGACTCTCAATGTCACTCCTTTTAAACTTCTCCGAGTTCTGAGGGTCTTCAATGGACTGCCAATTTATATGCTGCCAACACCCACTAACGTTGAAAACATCTATTGTCGTCATCGATACAGCGGCTCCTAAGACCGCATCTCTGAGAACACCGCGTTAGTAAGAATGCAGAATACAAAAAAAATTCTGTTTAATAGACAAACGCAAAAGCATACCTAGTCAACTTAGTAAAGTGTATATATACTTGAAATTCTTTGTAGAATCTGGAGTCCAAAAGACGTAAGAAATTGAAAGAAAAACAAACAAAAAACCCAGAATCGATACTCCCTTAGGAGAAATAGAGCTGACACCTACAAGTTTCTTACCATGGCCAAGCTTTGGACTAATCACTTTATGTGGTCTAGCTCCATGTAAGACTCAGAACAACTATTTGAAGGAGGTACTTTTATCATCTGCTTTTAACGGGAAAACAAACAAACAACCCCCCCCAAAAAAACCCTGAGGCTTAATCAGCTTTAGTAACCTTCCAGAGTTCACACAGTTAGTCACTATTAAAATTAGGATTCAAAAGGAAGCAGTCTGACGCCAGACCAGAGGGTTATGGAAACTCTTCTGTTAAAAGTTAAAACAGAAGGGGCTTAGAGGAAGACATAACATATGCAAATTCAGGAGTGGGTAAGGAGTACCAGTAAAGAAATTCAAATCACAAATCTCACTTGCCTAAGCACTGTGATCAGTGCATTCAAGGGATAAGGTAGAACACAGCTGAGTAAGACTTTAAGGACCTAATTTTTCCTAATTCCACTTATTCCAACACATCTTTCAGGAAATTGCAAAGTTTCTATTTTCATAGTTGCAATGACAGAGAGCTCACTTCTTTACTAAATAACCAAAGACGTGCTGGTAAATCAATTTTTTAAAGATTTCTTTCATTCATTCATTCATTCATTCATTCATTCATTCATTCATTCATTCATTCACAGGGAGAGAGAAAGAGAATCCAAAGCAGACTCTGCACTGAATGCAGAGCCCGGACGTGGGGCTCCATCTCATGACCCTGAGCTCATGACCCGAGCCAAAATCAAGAACCTGAGGCTCAACTGACTGAGCCACCCAGGTCCCCTCAAATGATTAAAAAAAAAAAAAAAAGAAAAGAAAATTTCCTTGGGTGACCTGGCTGCCTCACTGGAAGAGCATATGACCTTGATCTTGGGGCCCCACAGTGGATGTAGAGATTACTAAAAAAAAAAATAAATAAATAAAAATAAACTTTAAAAAAATCCCTTATTTGTAGTGTTTGCCAATTTCCATGGCGTAAATACTCATATCATAGTGAGTTTTAAACTATCGCACGCCACAAAATTCCTGAATCTGTAACAGTAAGTTCTTATGAGCTCTCAGAAAGCAGATCCAAAACAGGAAGTGGCTCACTCCACTATTAGCCTTGCTCCGTTTAAGATGAAGCTGTCCCTTCCAATGGATCGGACATCTGCTTCTCAGTACTTGGGAACTACTGGTAAGTACCTAGGCTTAGTTGTCCCTGTCACAGTTTCGGACAATCATTTTACTTCTTCTTGCATCTATTTGGAAAAGACCTTTCTTTAACCTTTCTTCCTCAAGGCTACCTAGAGATATCGGACTTTGGACTTTTATGAGGCCATAAACTGATGGCCTCTTCTTGGGATACCTGAAATAGAGATTCTATGACTCCAAAACGAAGGACGATTTCATAGATTTTTGAAAATCTCAGCTTAGCTAGGGAAGTCCAAGATATTACTATTCTATTTATGAGTTGATTTGATGGACTTGAAATCCTTTATCATCACACACATGGGGGGAAAAAAAAGATGCCCCTGGTCGAAACAGATCTAACATCCAATTATTCAACAATGATTATTCAATTTGTAGATTTTCCAGAAATTCCAAGGAAGCCCAGTATATTTCAACAGCATGAAACTCAGCATAGCAACTAACTACTATAGCTGGGGGAATCAGAAAAGTTAAATCCCGCCTCTGCTACTTTCCAGTTACATGACTTTGTTAAATTCCCTACATTCTTAAAACCTGATCTACAGTTTGAGTGCAGAGAATTGCCATAAAGATTAAAGAAGATAAAGTATATAAGAAATGGCTGCTGTGATTACAATCCTGTTGTTGATGAGAGTACAGTCATAGGAGGCATCAGCCTACCCACTAGTTTAGAAAAGAACACTAATTAGAGAGAGAGAGAGATTACTACAAAATAATATAACGGTTTTTTTCATTGTCTGGCAAGGTAGGTCAGACAAATTTAAAAGGGCAATTGATCCTTCGTAAGGATAGTTGGGATGACCTGAATATTTTACATCTGTGGCTGTGGGTCTAGAGACTAGGGATGAGGTGTGGGAGTAGAGAACAGTGTCCAAGTATTCTCTGTTACATTGGTCAGATGGCCTCCTACGAATCATCACACCTTTTTTTTAACTCCACACATTTATACCAGTATTCCAACCCTTCCAGAACCATGATTCATATCTACTATAACATAATTTTGATAGAGGATCATTTCTCAGTTACAAAATCTCAAGGATGTCGCATATAATACCAAAGAAATATCAGAAAACAGTGGACGTGAGAAGAAGAAAGGCTGTGGGGTTTAAAACATACCCAGACAGAGGAAAATGAGAAGAAATCCAGTTCCTAAAATTCTCCTTGTAAGTGAGGATCAAGAAATTGAGGCAGTATAGTTCAACCAATCTTTGACAAGGGAGCAAAGGCACAACAGTGGACTTGAGAGACTAATGGTGCTGGAACAGCTGGACGTGCACGTGAAAAAAGTCCATCTAGACACAGACCTCACATCCTTCACAACAATTCACTCAAATTGGAACCGAGACCTAAACGTAAAACGCAAAACTAAAATTCCTGAAGATAACACAGGAGAAAAGCTAGATGACCTTGGGTACGACAATGCCTTTTTAGACACGACAAAGGCACAATCCATGAAAGAAATAACTGAAAAGTTGAACTTCATTAAAATTAAAAACTTCTGCTCTGTGAAAGATAGTACCAAGACACTGAGAAGATGAGCCACAGACTAGAATATTTGCAGAAGCTATATCTAATAAAGAACACGTCCAAAATATACAAAGAACTCTTAAACTCAACAATAAAGAAACAAACAATCTTATTAAAAAATGGGTATTAAGGAGGGCACGTATTTCATGGAGCACTGGGTGTTATACACAAACAATGAATCATGGAACACTACATCAAAAACTAAGGATGTACTGTATGGTGACTAATATAATAATAATAAAAAATTTAAAAATTAAAAAAAATGGGCCAAAGACCTTGAGAGACACCTCACTAAAGAAGAGGTACAGAGGGCAAATAAGCGTATGAAAAGATGTTCCACGTCCTTGGTCAGGAGAAAAATGCAAATAAAAATGAGATATACCCCACATACCCATTAGAACGGCCAAAATCCAGAAAACTGATACTATCAAATGCTGGCGAGGATATGGAGCAATAGGAACTCTCATTCATCCGTGGTAGGAACACAAAATGCAGCCACTTTGGCAGACAGTTAGGCCATGTCTTACACAACGAAACAGGCTCTTGCCGTACAAGTCCATTCCATGGCCTGATGTGAAACCATCCCCCTGACCTCTTCCTCATCCTATTCTACCAACTACCGTTTTCCAACCCAACCCCACTCCTACCCCAAGGCTTTGATACTTGCTATTCTCTGACACTTCCTCAGGCATCCACACGGTTCCCTCTCTGATGTTCAACTATCACTTCCTGAGAGAGGCCATCCCTGATCCATCTATCTGAAATACCATTCTATGTCACTCTCTACCCTTGACTCTGATTTCATTTTCTTCCTAGCACTCCTGACTACTATATCATATGTCAACTGGTCTCTTTATCACATGTCTCCCATACCGGGTGATAAGCTCCATGAAGACAGTCACCTTGCCTTGTTCATTTCTGTATCCACAGAGTCTAACACAGAGTAGAAATTCAGTCACTGGATGTCAACTGAATGAACATTTGGTTTTAAGAAGTCACAGTGGGTCGTACAGGACATGAAGGAACGCATGGAGACCAATGAACTGGGAGACAGCTCTACTGAGGGAGAGAGGACAGTGGTGTAGATTAGTGGGAACAGGAGAAACTACAGTATGTGACACATAGTAGGGCATCCCGAATATTTGTTGTTAGTAACAGTGAGTGAGTTGGTGAGAGAGAGAGAAGAATCATCAGACATGGGGCTTGGACTACACAGCAAGTGGTAGGACCACTTACTGAGAAAAGCAACACGGGAAGAAGTTTGGGTGGAGAATGAAAATTTAGAAATTTTAGAAATATGGAAATTACAGTGACATCCAACTAGGAGTAGCCTGTAACAACTGGATATGTGGATCTCAAGTTTCTTTCTGCTCAGATCCACGAGCGAATTCTTCCTACAATTTTCCCATCTCAAATCTTGTTCATGCCTATAAAACACGAACATCTTTGCCCCTCACGTCCGCTCCACAATCTGGCAGTGAACACAGGGCCTCGTGCCACTTTTTGCCTCAAAGTTAAAAAAAATGCCTAAGGGCAGCATGTACTGTGTACATGTGATGGCCTTAGCACAATTTGGGGTCATTATCAGAGGTGTCTGAAGCTAAAATGGACACAACAGCCACCACTCCCTACACCTCTGGCACTTGGAATTCCTCCCCTCAAGCTATGAGGTTATTCCTTCCCCCCTTGATTTCCGGCTGGCCTGCTGACTTGCTTTGGCCCCTAGGAAGGTAATAGAAGTGACAGAGCTCCAGTCCCACCCCTCCCACGCTCTTTCTCTTGTCATCCTTCCCAGTGTCCATGCGAACAAGCGAAGGTGGCCTGTTATGAGTGACCACATGGAAGAGATAAAAGCTGTCCCAGCAAAAGCCACGTTAGACTCGAGAGCCCCCAGTGGACCCAGAATGGCTCGTGGAGGTATTAGTGACCCCACATGAAACCAGAGAGTGCCTCAGCTGAGCCCAGCCCCAACGGAGGACGGGCAGAATCATAAGTCTAATAAACAGCTGTGTTTTTAAAACACAAAGTTTTGACAGTGGTTTTTAGACAGCAAAAGCTAACTAACGTATGAGGTTATCAGTCCTCATATGAGGGAAGTAGGCCAAACCCAGAAAGTTAGGAAAAAATCAGAGCACTCAGTTTGCAAAACTTATGTGGAAGAGAAGGCTTGTCCGTGTAATCGGGGAGGAACAGCCGCGAGGATACGTAAATGTATCACTTACAGTATTCTAACTTGAATTCTGGGATTGCTGTACATTTGTTCGAACCTTCCCTTCAGAAAGCCCAGCACTTCCCTGCTCCCCCTATTCAGCGCTCACACCAGCAATCTCTGATTATATATGGGTCTTATTTTCACAATGAAATGACAAGACTCTTGAAGGACTGTATTCTGTCTTTAGAACCTCTAGAATTACAGTAAAAATACTCAATAATTTGTAAGTCGATATTTACTGAAGAGAGAAGGCAGAAGTGAACTCTGGGTAAAATGCTCTAGAAGATAATCTACAGAGTTAAGACATGTTATGCAGGTAGCAGGGAATAGAAAAGGTTCAAGTGGGATCTAGACACCTTTGTCTTTCACACACGGGCTCCTAATAGGTCACACCTGCTGATTCAACTTTGCCAATGAGAAAATTCGAGAAACAGCAGAGGAAATGTGTGGGGACTGAAGGCTTCACAAGAAATTATAGGAGAAGAGAAGAGGACATTCATCTGGGGGTGCTGATTATGTAAATGGGCCACTGATGATGTTCAGTAGTCCTGGCAGAAGAACTCAGAAGAGACAGAACACAGGGACAGACATGCGATTATCCCCACAGACCTGGCCGGAGAGGAGCTCTGGGCGCTGGTCTGTTTCCTTCGGACCGACACATGGCACAACGGAAGTAAATACTTCCCGACTCTTCTTGGGTTTTTAGTCAAAGGCTCAATTTTAATATTGTTTTCCCCTCTGGTCATGTAGTAAATTCTGCCATGAGCTGAGGAAAAACTCAGTTGTATTAAATGACTTTCTTCCTGGCTGACTGTGAATCAAGAACCTAGGACTCGTAATACACTACTCTTTCCCCAAATGGCACAATTAGTAAATCAGTAATTTGTGTTTGCTTAAGGATGATCTCAATTAAAATGTTTTCCCTAAGCACCTATAAAGCCAAGAAACAATTCCTATATTGGAGCTCATGAAAATGAATTTTAGAAGCAATGGAGTTGCATTATTTAATAAGTATGCAAACATCAATAAGAAGCAAGGCTCATTCTTTTCTAAAAAGTAATTTCTTTGTTTATGATGTGTACGAAATTCTGCCGGCATAGAACTCTTCACCCTCTTGGTCTCTATGCACAAATCTGGCTCAGAAACTCCGGTTTACTTTGTTCCACCAAGATCCCAGGAAGAGGACCTAAGAGATTGCAGGGCTTTTCCCCCCAGAAATGACTGGAATGTAGTATGGTTTGGAAAAGCATAACCAACGGACTTCAGAACTCAAGCGCCCCACCCCTTTTATCTTTTCAAAATCACGAAAGAAATGTTGAGGAAAAACAGAACACAATTATTTCTAATATAGGAGACATTTAAGGTCAAGGAGGAAGAAGCGGAATATCACGTGAAGATATTTAAATACAACCTTACTAATAGGTCATGGCTCTTCATTCATATTACTTCACGAATGGCAACATTGTCATGAAAAATAATGGTAGAGGCAGCTATTTTTAAGGTGAGAGAAAAAAATCCATTTTTCAATTGAAAAATGAAGAACAGGGATAACGTATACAAGATCCCCCCAAGCCCTCCGTCGTTCTATACTGAGGTTTGACCACATCATCAGTTTCTCTTAAATAGATGTGTGGATGTATGGGAGGACAAAGGACGGGCAGACAGGAAAACAAATAGATAATACACACAAGTAACCTTCCAAGTCCTACCACGCTTTGACGTCTCTCAAACTTTTAATGAAGGATGTGCCCCTTTCCAGGACTCCACAGAACTTTGGAACAGTAAAAGCTACTTTAACTTCACTAAGCTCCCCGAATTCCCATAGATTAGACGATCCCAAAGAATGTTTTTCAATCAAGACCAAGTCACCAAAATGATACGTATGTAGAAAGAAAAGGATAAAGAAGAACAGAAGAGGAAGAGAGAATTGAGCCCACACAACAGTGAAGCCACGCGTATTCAAGTGATGTCTAGAACTATTACGTAAGCTCCTCCCCTTCCAGGGTAAAAACCCCTTGAACTTTCCTGACAAAACACAAGCTTAACTTATTAAAATTTAACACACAGACCAGCAGAAGTTCGATCTTAAACATTAACAGTGGTTCACTGCCCTAATTTTTGTCTCAAGAAAAGGCACTGAAGTAGATACCGTTAAAGGACAAGTAAGATCTGGTGGTCTGTGGGAAGTATATATAAAAATTAGTGGGATATGGAATTTCAAACAGTCTTTCTGGATTTTTAACGTTGCTTCTCTGGATAGGCGATTACGGACTCAACTTTCTGAACATTCTCAAGTCTCTGAAGGGTTTTGTCACATCCTTTAATAAGTCATTACCTCAAATACATTTATTTCTACAAGAAACCTGTAGTAATTGTGGTACAGAAACTCCCAAAAGACGGAATAATAATATCAGTTGTGTCAACTTCTTATTCTTAAAATCAAGCAATCATATCAGGAGAGAGAGGATGGTCAAGACCCACATGGTCATAACCAGTCGCAGACAAAATCGCAATTCCCCTTCGCTCTCCCACCAACAAAAACAGCCCGTGTTGACACCCACACATCTTTTCTGTTTCCTAGTAACGTGAATTCTCTAAGTACAATCGAGTCTTTATGTTTTTATATAATCAAGGAATAGGCTTGGTATGTACAATGGAACCAAAAGTGTGCTGCTTAGAAAAAGAGAAAAGTTGTTAGTATCAATAAATGCCGTTTGTATTGTCGACTTTTTCTTTTTCCTACGCGGTGTAAACCAACCACCCCAAAACTTAACAGCTGCAAACTACCTACCATGGATCACAGTGCTGTGTTCGATGAGGGTCAGCTGGGTGGTTCTCAATGGGGCCTCCCATTCAGTTGCTGGCAGATATCCCCGGGACTGTAGGCCCCTGAAGGCTCCACTGATGTGGAAATTTAAGATGGCGCCTTTATTCACGTGAACAGCTGGAGAATTTTCAATCTTATGTGTAAGATTTAGTTACCAAGGTCTATTTGTCCCAGTTGAGTTATCTCCAAGTCCTTCTGAAGGACATATATCTATTGTATAATGATGCTATCCCATAATAGCTAGACGGATGGCCGTTACATTATATCATTTCTCTACAGCTGTTAACGGTCAAAATATTTCTTTCATTCACTTATGTTCTATTAGTTTGTTTTTAACTTCCCAACCAATGCTAGTTAAATGTTTTCTGGATGCTGAGTCTTCACCAGGGAATGAGAAAACAGGGTCTGGCCTTCACCAAGTTTCCATTCAAGCTGGAGCAGACAGATTATAAGCAGACAAATGAGACAAACAGTATAATTAGAGATTATGGTAATAGTTACAGAGGAAATAAAAGAGATTTTGGCAAACATCAAGGGAAGTGTGTTATTAAATGTGTACACTGAGTTTTTTACAGCCTTGCTATTATTGAGCTGACCTTTACTCAATGAACACAGAAACTTCATTTTGAAAAAATACATTTATGAGGATGAGGCAATAAACCCCAGTCTTAGAAGAGCAAACTAGAGCAAAATTGAGGTTCCAGACCTCTTGCCATTTAAAATTAAAACAACAACAACAACAACAAAATTTCAGACAAAAATTTAAAAACAAAAAATTTCCAAAGTCAAAGAACCCCCAGCAACATAGAGTGTGAAATGTGCCATTACCGTGATGGACCCACAGAAAACTAAATCTATTTTTACCGCCAAGCAAAAAACAATCTTGCCTTTGACAATCAACAAAATCAATTCAGATAGCTACCGAAATGCCCACTTTAATAGTGTTCCTTCTAGACTGAGTAAAAATAATTGTCCAAATCTACCTGACATCTTTGCTTTCAATGGCCAAAGACGCAAGCTAGTATAAAATCTACAAAGTTGCTTGTAAGGACCATGAAACATTTTGCTTGGACAGGCCCATAATATAGCCAGTGCTTCCTCCACTGTGGCAAGCAGTAGATGCTTCAGAAAAGATGAAGGATTCCATAATATATCTGATGAGCTACCCCATAAAGGAACCCACAGAAAAGATTGCCTCTTCGACCTGGTGCGATTCTCTCCAGACCCTGAAGTATAATGAGCAAGAAAACAAAGTCATTTTTATCCTACACTAGCAAGTGTAATTGCAAATGTTTTTCTTACTAATAAAAAAAAAAAAAAGAAGTCGAATCCTTTCAAGAATCTCACCAAGCAACTTGCTTTAATAGCATCCCCCAGAATTTCTTTGCTTGGAGAAAAATAGTAATTCTGGGAAAGTGCTGTACAAACATAGTAGTACATCTTCGTTTTCAGGGCATGGGCATCGAACCTTCTCTGTAGTAACTCTTACCACGGCATATTCACGGTGAACTCGAACACTGCCCCCATAACACAGGTCACCTTCTTCCCCCCCATTTACTAGTCGGAGGAATGTTTAGTCAGTTAAACTCAACACTAGTGTTTGCACTGTCCATGGACACACACCCCAGGACTACACTATGTATCTCACAGCACAGTTTTCCAAGCATCTGTTATCATTTCTACCTACCCAATTAGCAAGCTCTTCACGGGGAGCTAATATAAAAACTTCATAGTTGGTCAAGGTCCCAAACATCCCGAAGTCTAACAGTGGTATGTTTCCACCTTTGATTTGGGGGAGAGATTTCTAACATTGAGAAAGTGGAGAAAGATCTTGAAAGATGTTGAATTGGCATTGAAGAGATTTAAACAGCTGCTTGACAGACAGGACAGAAAACCTACCCCTCTCCATACTTTCAGTAGGAGGGAAGAAAAGGCCAATAAACAATAAAGTGACAGGTCACGGTTTCCAAAAGCCTGAAAACTAAAGCAAAAAATAAAACTTCCTGTAATAAGATGGGTTGAGTCTATAAAATTCCTGCAGTTACTTTCTAGTTGAAATGAGTTTCCTATTAACTTGGAATGTTTTCAGCTACAAAGAAAAGAAAGCCTAATGAATCATAGTCAGAAAGGTATTTAATTGTTACTCAAGAAATCGGGAACTAGGGGATGCCATGTTTGGTGGAGCAACTTAATGGTATCATTAAGGAACCAGGCTCGTGTCTGCTCAGCTACCATGCTTAGCTGACCTCGATCCCCTGAAAGTGCCTCCTGGTTGCAAGATGACTGCCACAGCTTCACATCTGACATCCCTCATTGATATCCCATGCAGGAAGGAAGCAAGAAGTCACAAAAAGCTTTCCCTCACAAAAGAAAGAAGCCCCTCAGTACCAGACCTATCCTTTGACCCATCCTTAACTTGACATACTTATACTAAAAAGGTATTCTTTATTTACCTGAATTATTATTTATCAAATTTCACTAGGTTTCATATATTTTTATTAGCTAAATCTGGGACCCTTTAGTACAAGTCTAGTAGAAGGTAACTCTGTGGAATGATAATAACTTGTCTATTACTGACTATGATGTCTCCTCGTTCAACAAATTGCCTCTGTGTTTCCTAGAGAAGAATTAAGATCGCAAGAGTAGGAATGCAAAGAGAAGAAAAAAAATACAGTGTTCCATTTTCTTCATATCCAGAATAGGCTCTGAGAAGCTAATGCTAGTTGGACTAGGATAATGAACACCACCTAAATTTTCATCTCTTCATGCCTCCTTCAAAAAACACATCTGTATCAAATAGGAGAAATTATTAAAATATTGATAATACAAATCTACATCATGACTAAGAGAAAAGGAATACAATGAACCCCACATTACACATAAGTAGAACAGCTGAATCCAGCAGAACTGGCTCTGGAGACCACTCTGGTGGAGACCAAGCAGACAAGTAAAGAGACAGCAGAACCCCACTGGTGGTAGAACACAGATACAATTACCACGTAGTGAGAAGCTCCGTCTTCAGTAGAGGAATACTACGAACAGATCCAAAGGCTGGATAGGGCTCAAAGTGCAAAGGAACAGAGATGGCAGTCTTGGAAGGCATCATTTCCGGGCACTAGGGAGCACCTTGGAGGGGGCACTCTCTGAAGACTTGACGGAGAAGGAGATAAGAAAAAGGTAAAAAGTAGAAGGAAGGAAGGAAGGAAGGAAGGAAGGAAGGAAGGAAGGAAGGAAAAGAGAAAAGAAAAGAAAAGAAAAAAAGAAAGAAAGAAAGGAAAGAAAGAAAGAGAGAGAGAAAGAAGAAAGAAAGTCACAAAGTCAGAAGACCAACTCCCTCTAAAAACCTTGATCGAAACAGATGAACTGTGCTGCATCAAAAGGCCAGTGCACTCCTGAACTGCAGAACTTAACTAGTCATCCGAACTCCCACCTCCTTCTACACACAGCTGCAACTAATGGTCTAAGAAAATTAAACAGTGCAAAATGAGTGCAAACCAGTAGACAAATATTCATGCCAGGTTTCTACAAAAACAAAATATGAAGTGAATGAAAATATTCCAGCGTATAGAAATCCTGCTCAGAAATCTGCAGAACAAAACTATAACACCTGAACCTAAAACCGAACCCGCAGACAGGAGACTACAGCTCAAATTAAACATTTAAAACCATATGGACAGGAAAAAAAATCCAGAAAGATGTGCAACTAGTGTTGACTAAAACCCTGGAAATAAATCAAAGATGAAACTATATTAAAAATAATAATTAAATTAGAAGGTCTCCAGCAGAGAACAGATTCAACTGAAGCTATAATCGGGAGCACTGAGAAAAAGCATAAATATATAAAAAGAACAGAAAGTGAAGTAGAGGTCAGAAGAATGCAAGGGCAAGTAACAAATAAAGAAAATAGGCAAAGAGGATCCAATATACTTATAACTGTGTCTAATGTTTAACAATACTCTCAAAGGAAAAAAACACCTGTGTCTCTGGATCAAAAAAAGAGAGAGAGAGGAGGCACTAGCAAGATAAAAAAAAAAAAATCAACCAAGGTGTCCTTCAAGTATCAAGGCTACAAAAACTATTTTATATAATTAAGAACTCAGGGAATACCACACTAATAAGCCCTCTCTAGGTAGTGTAGCCGAGGGCATGCTTCACCCAACCAACTCACGCCTGGCAAAGAGCTGACGACGAGCAGCAAAGGTAGGAACAAGATGGAAAAAAGTTTGTGTTACGTGTTCTGACAAAGCCAGAGAAATGAACTTCAAACGGAAGAAGAGAAAAATAGAAACGGAAAAACAGAATGAGCTAACGAATAGTTGGATAGGTAAGAGTTGAAGAATATCCTTTAAAGCGGAAAATCCAAATACAGACCCCTAAGTGAGGGGAAAGGGACTGAGAGCATATACACGTTATTTTTAATAATCACTGAAATAATAATAGAAACCTTCCCCGATGCCAGAAGAAGTTATTTTATTTTATTTTTAAAGATTTTATTTATTTATTTGACAGAGACAGCCAGCGAGAGAGGGAACACAAGCAGGGGGAGTGGGAGAGGAAGAAGCAGGCTCCCAGCAGAGGAGCCTGATGTGGGGCTCGATCCCAGAATCCTGGGATCACGCCCTGAGCCGAAGGCAGATGCTTAACCGCTGTGCCACCCAGGCGCCCCAGAAGAAGTTATTTTAAAAGAGCAAAAACAAACCATACAAGGAAACACAGTAAAAATAACACAATACAGATTAAATACATATCTTTGTATATAATATAAAGTAGCATATGTATATAAAACGTATACATGTAAAATATATGTGTATATAAATATATACATATTTCATCCTTATGTATGTATATAAATGTATATGTACGTAAAATACATATATGTGTATATTTTAGATATATATACATATATAAAGTAGTATGACAGAGTTGAGACTTTTTGGTCATATTTATAAATGTCAATGAGCTTAAGGTTGCCACTAAAAAAAGTATGTTAAAATTGGCTCATAAGGCAGAATCTAACTCCTAAAACAGACTAGTTCCAATGTCAGGAACAGGGATGAGGATAAGGAAAGTGATGGCAAAGCAGGCATTGTGATCCGAATATCAGGTAACGTACACAGAAATACCACTTCCCACCTGCCCAACTAGCCCAAACCGCAACTGACGGCACAGTCAGGTGAGGGGAGCAGGTCCTCTTGAACAGCACTGATTGCAACGTCAACTCTTCCAGCCCCGGCTGGCGGAGGTTAGGCAAACTCGAACCCCGACCTCTGCCTTTTGCCTGAGCACTCCCACAACTAGGAATTTACCCCGAAAACAAAGCTTCAACAACTTATGCACAAGGTTATCCAGTACGGAGTTATTTGTAAAAACAAAATAGGGCAAAGAACCAAACTGCATTCATTGACGTCTAGTTACATAAATTATGGTAAGTCTCCTGCAACACAGCTGTAAAAGAAAAAAAAAAGATCTCTATGAACTAATATGGAGTGATTTCCTGGGTATACGATAAAAGCAAAAAGAAAAAAAAAAACATGGATAGTATCCTATGCATTTTACTTTGAACCATATGTTTTACATATTCCAAAAGAAAATAAATGAGTAAAATTAAATATACAGGGATGGGGGAGAAAAGCTCTAAATTTGAACAAAACAGACACAAATTAACCTAGCTATATATCAAATTAATGATAAAATCATAGAGGAGAAAAGTATTTATTCAAGCAACTTTTGATTCAAGTAGCCTGACTGTGTTGCCTCTGTGGGATTTATTCTAAGAAGAAAAAGAAATCTTGGATTTTACTTAAGTCTGTCACTGGCGGTGGTATTGGTAACGTAATTCCACTACCATTGGGTTTACAGCAGTACATTCATTATACTGCTGAGAACCATGATTCTCACTGTGGGAGGGAGGGGACAGAACACGAAATAGGTTGACAATGGGTCCACTTGTGCTACTGGATCAAAACTGGGGTGACACAATGAACTCTAGACACAGATCTCTAGGCTCTGTCCACTGAAAAGGGCCTAGAATGAAGGACCCCCTTACTACCAACATCTGGACTTTAACATAGCATTCTTGGAGAAACCATCTACTTGGACAAATGGCTCTCTCTAGGTTGGAGGTAGAGAAAATACAAGGTATACGTTTTGGGTCATTCAAGAGGAAGCACTGTAAACCTAATTGGGACTTCCCAAAAGGACACAGGAGTCAACTTGAAAAGTCACCCACTCATCAAACTTGGCACACTTCAAGAACCAAAAAGAAATAATGTCAGTAATGAGTCATTACATTTAGAAAGAGCTCCTAGCAATATTGAAAAGGAAGAGTAATGAGTAATGAAGAAGGAGTTACAGAATTAGAAAATCCTCATCTTGCAACCACTGGTCTAGTGATCAATTTAGGCAGGAATCCTCAATGGAGGCTAAAATCGTGGGGAGACATTGACCAACATGATATTCACAAGTCTCGAAATACTACCCTTCAAATTTCTAATTAAAGAGACAAAATATACCTTTACAATGGAGAAATCTAGTAGAGACCTCAACCAACCAAGTAAATAAATTCACCACCAAAAACAGGACTTCTAACCTTCTGACATGAAGCACTGGAAAGGGTATAATTTCACCTGAGTAGTTTTTGTACCAAAAGTGGTTAAGCCTCCCTATAGTCCTGAAAAAAGCCACCAAACAAATCCAAAGTGTGACTTATTCTACAACCACCAATCTGGACTCATCAAAACTATCCATATGGAAGACCACTCCCCACCCCCAGTAAAGGCAGGGGGGAACCTTCTAGATTAGAGGAAATAAAGAGATGGAACAGGTAATGGGAATGTAGGATTCTGAGTTCTGGATCAAAAGGAATAGATTGACAAAAATCTTTTTTGTGACCACTGGGGAGATCTGAAGATAGTAAATTGGATTAAGATCACTTCCATAGAAGTGAGAATGGTATTTTGGTTACATGGGCAAGTAGTCTTAAGAGAGGCATCTTGAAATATTAAGGGGCACATTTTTATAATGTCTGCAACTTTCAAAATTCAGGAAAAATATGTGTGTGTACGTGCATGTGTGTGTGTGTGTGTATAAAGAGAGACAGGATATTAACTTCTGGTAAATCAAGGTGAATGAAATGTATGTGTTCCTACTAGTCTTTAACTTACGTGTAGATTTCAAATTTATCAAAATGAACCACTGGGGAGAAAGTACTACAGGCACAATATATATATATATGTATCTCCATCCAACGGTGAAGCCTCAAAGGGCATAAAGCAAGGAGTCCATGCCATAATGACAGACTTCGAGATGATCCAGGGAGAGGCAGCCGGCATCTGGCAGCACCAGGAGCCAAGTGGACGTGATGCCAGTGCCCCGCAGACCACCCGCTGCCCTTAGACGCTGGGCCCTTGCTGAGGCGGCTTGCCAGCTGTCTCTTCTTTAAGCTGTCTGGTGAGGGATTTGTATCTGGGTCTTGGGCATGGAACATGCCTGACAAGGGTGCCCACCCATGCCCCAAGATTTCTGTCATGGTGGAGAGACCTGCTTCCTAGAGCTTCACATCTGTACTCTTGCTGCTTAGTTTCTGCTCTCCCTCTAAGTCACTTTGTCCCAAAGGTGTCTGACAAGGAAGATGAGGCTCACTGGTCAGAAAACAAGAACAGAATAGGGAGGGAAGTAAGGAGAGATGGACAAGAAAGTGTGCCCCCCCACCCCGAACTTTTCTCAGAATATCAGAGCAGAAGCTCTCATTGTCCCAGTAGATTTGAACTAGGAGTTACTGACAGCTGTCTTGTAACCATGAGCAGAAAGCTTGAGAATGAAATCAACAATCGGAGAGCTCAGAGCTACGCTGTGTGGCAGGAAGAACCGGGGTCCCAGAGCGGCTTTATCTCCCGGATCGAGGGAGGCGTGCCAGTCTGCGGTTACATGAGCCAATCAATTCCCTCTCTTCTATTACTTTTTCTTCCCCCAGTCTGGACTGAATTTTCTGATAACTTAAAATTCAAACAATCTCGGATGAAACATTTCATTAAAAATATATTTTCTTGTGACAAATAAATTAGAGCAACAGCTACTTATTTACATTACCTCTCTCTCTTACCAATTCATAAAGCATAGTAGGATAATAAAGGCTCACAGAAGTCCTGCAGTAAAGAAACGTTTTTGAGTCTGTTCAAACCAGTATGTTCCAAAACGCTTGACTCTGGTGATATCTATGAGCAATCCCTAAAAGTTGTGTTCCATCAGGAATAAATTTTGTAATGACCATGGAAATCATTCATTTGTCTGAAAAAGAAATCCCATCAGGTACCGTCCCTTACTTTCAATCACATAATTTCCACATCAGAAATTTAAGAACTAGGCAGTCAAATGAAAGATTATAACTCAATATCAAATAGCTTAAATATACTTGCAGGGATCCACAGTATTCGTGCGTGCCTGTGCCGTACTCTTAGCACAGAAAGTTAGCGACTGTTCAGCCTACTTATGACCTGGAGAGTGAGCGGAACACACCACCTCTTCATATTTGTATCCCCAGCAGGTTGAATCATGTCTGATACATAGGAGGAGCTCAATAAATGTTGTTGAATAAATAAGATCATTACCAATTTACTTTTTTCTGTGGGAATTACTTTTCATGTTGCTTTCCTTCATTTTCCCTTCTGTTACACATTGAATTAATGCTTTTATTGAACGGTCTGTGGTCACTCCTAGTTCAAGTCCTGGGAGGACAGAACTAATTCAATGCTCATTAGTGTGTACAACCAGTTTAAATGATTTGTTCGTTGTACATTCCCTTTTTCTTGTCCAGATTGAATCAGGTTTGATCATCAGGAATCTCTTTAATCTTTCATTTCCTTGGACAAACTTCTACAATTGGAAGTGTTTCTAGTCCTGTTTTACTTCATCTTTCAAACTAATAAAGAATGGCAAGTTTAATATACTCTTTTCTAAAGTAGGCACATTCGGGGAAATAACTATATGCTATTGTGCACAGACCTAGTGAAGTTAATTTCAACCCTTCAAAATAGAATGTTAATTCCCAGGCATCAGGTTGCTGGAACAGATGGTTTTACTCCTTTCTATCTATTGCCTATACAAGCTAAAGAAATGCATGTCTTTGTAATATTTCCTATTCTTCCAATGGCAACAAACTAAAACATGTTAATAAAAAAAAAAAACTGTGATGGTAGAATAGATTTAAAGCAGTGGGGAATTCGGTTGGCGTCACTGAGAACAGAATTGTCAGCATGGGAAAAGATACATATGTAAGACTAATGGGGGTAAATAAAGTCTGTAGATTTGCTTTCAAACCAGATATATCTGTATAAGCTCATGGTATATTTTATACATAAAAATGCACATTTCCAACTCGGTTCACTACAAAGGCCTAAAGACTAATCCAATAATAGTGAGAATCTCAGCACTCATATTGTGGTCTCTAAATATCCATTTAATAAAAAAGGGTTGGGGGGGGGCGCCTGGATGGCTCAGTCAGTTAAGCGTCTCCCTTCGGCTCAGGTCATGATCCCAGGGTCCTGGGATGGAGCCCTGCCTTGGGCTCTCCACTCAGCAGTGAGTCTGCTTCTCCCTCTCCCTCTATGATCTCGCCCACTTTCGAGCTCTCTCAGATAAATCAAATCCTTTAAAAAATTAAATTAAAAATTTTAGAAAGAGGGGAACGAGGGGTCTCCAGAGAAATGGTTGATTCCATGTCTGGAACAGGAAATATACCAGATGAGTATGGAACATCTCATCATACCACAGGAAAAGAACACTGGGGTCATGTCAGAAGGACCTAGGAGCCAACTTGATGGGCTCTCACTGACCAAAGATGGGGCACCTTCAGCAAGAACAAGGTTTATAACGTCAATGAAGTAAAACACATGAAATATATTTATACCCATGCATTTGTAATGAAACTTAAAAAAAAAAAACAACCACACCAAACTTACTGGTAGCTTTCAGTGAATGCTAGGAAAATAACCTCTGATAAATGAAAGAACTGTAGGAACTGTACCTCATGATGCCAAATAATTGACGGGTAATCCCTCTCTATTGAAGCATTCCAGCCACGTAAGTGAGGGAGGGACCACAGGAAGAGAAGATCGCTATTTCGCAAACCCTAACGAAGACCCGAAGGACCTACTCGAAAGTAGCTGCTAAGACCACACAGCAGACACACTGGCCCCCCGGGGAAGCACGCACACCAACGAGGTAACGCGCAGTCTCGTCCTCACCCTCTCAGAAATACATTTGAACTTGAAACTGACCGAGCCTTTACCTCCCTCTTCCTCCCTAGCAAGTTAGTGACAAGATCAGGAACACAGCGTGCTAAAGGACCCCATGAAAAGGCAATCAGCAAAATCTAGACCACACCACGCTCTAAATAATCTAGATTCTTCAGCCAAAAATTTCCAAAATGGAGGTAAGCTATAGAGTAAAAGACATTTAAGAGAAATACCAACCCATCACAAGCTATGAGCCTTATTTGGGTCTTGACTCAAATTACAAAGCAAAAACTTATGAGACAATAGGGAAAATTTGAAACACACGGGGTATTTGATAATACAAAGAAATTATCATTAATTTCTGATAAGTGATACTGATATGATGATTGTATTGTGGGGAAAAAAATGACCCTTATCTTACAGAGATGATACTCAGGGATGAAATGAAGTGTGGGAATTGCTTTAAGATCATCAAGTAGAGGGGGCAATAAGTGAACAAATATTGGCCTTGAGTTGATCATTACTGAAGTTGCTGATGGGGACATGGTGTTCATTATATTATTCTCTCTTCTTTTGCTCTCAATTTCCAAAAAGTTTCGGTAATGTTTGCAGTGAAAGCTGGGGAAATAGCGATCAGATGTGATCCTCAACCTGGAATTTCGACCTGGAATTTAGGAGTGTGTAAAGCGACAGGGACATAAGTTTCTGATCAAGTGAGAGGAAGTGTTTTTGACCTAAATTGATCATTATGGGAAGAAAGGGCTATCTGGGGAGAGTATACTTCTGGTTAGTGAAAGTATACGAGGCAGGTATTGAACATGAGCTGAGGGCTTGCACGGAGTAATTTTTCTGACTCATTCCAATTTGGTGGTCTGTGAACTACCCCCCTCCAACCTGGCCCCGTATCTTCTTTGAGACCACCGGACTCAGAGTACTAATTACAAAAACAGGCCCAGCACTGGTCTCTGTGTGCTCGTGTAGGGAGTGGGCGTGGCTGTGAAGCAGAGGGGCCTGGGATTCAGGGCACAGGCATGAAAGAAAAATGAGAACAGGGATATAAAACATTTCAGCAGAACAGGAATGATCTGAAAACACATTTATGTAGCCCTGCTATGCTTAACTGACTACCGCGGAGAGTCCCGGTGAATTTCTTTGAGTTCCCTGAAAAATAAAAATGGTTTCTCTATCACTAGGTAACAAACCCAAACATTAGGCTTTAAAACACTAATTTAACTCGGTTTCCGGAAACCATGCAAAGAGATCATTAAAAGAACTCAATCCCGTGCTACCTGGGCATAACTTTCTTTACTTCAGACGTGCTAATTTAGTCTGTTTAGATCAGAACTTCCACCCCAGCAGGCTTTTTACAAGGGTCAAAATCCGACTCACCAGGAAACTAAAAAAGACCAACCGGAAAAAAAAAAAAAAAAGGCTACATTTCTTCCAAGTAGTCGTTAAGACTATTCTGTAAATTTTGTACTAAAGATAGACTCCATCCAAACTGACTTTTTTTTCTTAGCATAGAGCAAGAAATTATTTATCGGGTTCTTCTCCTTTTCATCAAGGAACGATTAATCCGTGAACGCACTTTCCTTGGTCCACAACCTCTCCCATCAGGAAGAGCAGCTTCCCATTATAACCAAAGTTTGACTCTGACCTATGTGATTAAGTAATCAAATCCTCTTCCTGGGATTTCTAGGTTCAATCGACCTCTCTCCGTGTGATTTGCCCTCATCTGGTGTGCAGCGAGTCGCTCGGCGTGCACCATTTGCATACTGGATTACCTATTGCCAGCCTAGAATCCCATCCCTAGGCTGAGACGGTCTACCCCGGATTTTCTCACACTTGAGAAACTGGAAAAACCACATTGATGTCCATGTGCATTCTATTTGAAGACAGTTATTACTTTCTCTTCCCCAGGCAGCTGGGGCGTTTTGATGCTTCTCATCCCTGCGATGCTAAGAATCATTTCTTTTACTCTACTGATTTCCGGGCCAAGTTCACTGCTAACCAAAATTAAGGGAAAACAGCATTCCAGATGCCTCAGATAATTGTAGCATTTGACTGCTCGACACACGACATTTGAAGGCATCATCATCTTTTAGGAAGAGCCAACTCAGTCCCATGAATTTGGAAAATTTCAGATGAGGGCTGAACCACTGACCCTCTCCTCACTTTCTAGCAACATTTATTGAGTACTCACTAAGAGAATCCTACTTACTGGCAGAGAGATGAGTAAAATAAGCCAAAAGCGTGCTTTAATCACTGGAATGAGCCCTAACACGGGATGAAAAGTAAATGAGAAATGAGGAATTCAGAGAAACTGTTTGATAAAAGAATCGGTCTTCAACCTGTTAAGAAGACAGCCACAGATTAAGTGAGCTCAAGGGTCGGTTGCTCTCCGCTCCCTAACAGAAAATGAGTTACTAATTAAAGAAAAGGTTTGACTAAAATCTTGATAAACACAACTTTGTTGACAGACCCTTCATCACGTTAGAGTGGGGCCCAAGGGACCAGACTACCCACGTATTTTCATTCTTTGGAAAAAAAGCTGAGAAGATAAATGACTAGTATGGACTAAGTTCTAGCTTGCTCAGGAAATTCATCAAGATTGTCATAATTTGCACCTGGCAAGAAGGAATAGTATCTGAGAAATAATTTTTTTTCAAGTGGATCATCAGTTACTGGCCTCTTCTAGAAGTACTTTGACTAGTTAATTATAGGTTAACTTCATATTCCGAACGTAGTGACTTCCATCGCAGCCATCACGGGGGACAGTGAAATCACAGGAAGTCCTCACACAATAAGCAAGCAGTAGAGTTCTGCTACGGCACTTTCAGCAGCCTACCATCAACTCATTAAGCCAAGGAAAATAACCCAAATTTCTACCCATAGAATGTTCCACTTATTCTTCATTAAAGAAGGCAACTTCGTTAAAGTGGCCAACTTATTTACCATTTTATCCTTGGTGTTGGGAATATTCTAAGTGCTGGGAAGAAAATACATCTCTGCTAAATATGAATGAATGAATGAATGAATGAATGAATGAATGAATGAATGAATATCTGCCTAATGAGAACTTTGATTCAGCTGGCTTTTCCAGTCGGTAAAACAAATATGGACCGTACTGGGGATTGAGGTTGCTTTGGGGGAGGGAATACTTAAGAGTATTTTCCTTTGGTGTTAATTTATTTGTCCAGCGAACACAAAGTTCTAATCAAGCTGGAGCTATTCTTCAACCCAGCCCCTTGTGTGCCTGGCCCCCTAAACACCCTTGGCTGGCATCTAGGACTTTGGATTTGGGTAGAGTTCTCACCATTCCTTCATCAAAATGTTTCATTGTGCCTAAAGTATTTATGCAAACAATATGGTCTATGCTAAATACCTTCCGAAAGCATAGAACTTGAGTACATAGAAGGCACTGAGTATCTATACAACTACCCCCAATAAAAACCCTGAACACGAGTCCCTAATGAGTTTCCTCGGTAGGCAACATTTCACACATCGTGTCACAATGCATTGCTGGAGGAATTAAGCGCTTCCCGTATGACTCCACTGAAATAAGTCTCTTGGAAGCTTAAACTTGGTTTCCTCTGGACTTTGCTCCATGTGGCTTTTCTTTTTGCTGATTCTGTGTTGTACCCTTTCACTGAAATAAATTACAGCCATGAGTGTGACTATATGCTGAATCACTTGAGTCTTCCTCATGAATCACCAAACCTGGGGTGGTCTTGGGGACCCCCCCCCCAACACAGGGGACATACTAAATCTCAAGTAGTAATGAAACCAAGACATGGTACGTAACAGCTGGGAACTCAGGGGATGGGTTTGAGCTGTAAATCAAGACACGGGCTCACGGGTGGTGTGTGGTCTCCCTTGACCCAGGATCCAGTTGAATTTGCCATGTGGAACTAGAGGAATAAACTCAAGAAAATCTATCTAGTCCAGATTTCTCATTTTTTCAGATGGGCTAAGGTTGATCTAAAATACCTTTCTACAGGTCACAGCTAATTAGAAAAAATTTTAGTATATCAAAATCATGCCTAAGGCCCCACTAGCTCCTGCCCATACATCATTTGTTGCTTGGCTGGAGTCCGTCCTTTCTCAGAAGACCTCCTGTTAGCATCGAGATGTGCCACATGGTTGCAGATTTGCACCATGTTGCATTTTCAATTAAACCCGCTAAATGGGGTGTTTTAATAGGATGATTTCCAAGCTGCCAGGACAATAATGCCACAAACTCCACCAGATTTCATTAGAGTCAAATGACAGTATAAATCATTAGGAAAATGTGTGCCAACCACAGAAACAGCAATGTCTCAAACTCTTGGAGTCCTGAACCCCATCCAGTTGGCTGAGAACAAATCATGTGGCTTAAAATCATTTTTCACAATTACTATCCTAGCTAGTTCATCGTTTTGGGCAGATCTGCCCCACACGCATAGCCGAACTCAGCTAACTGTCACTCTGCGGATCGACAAATATAATGTCCCCCCCTCACAAAAACCACCCAGAGAGCTTTCATGAAATCTTGAGGTAGTACACCAAAAAAGTGAGCCCATTTATTAGAGCCTGGCTTGAAAAATGCATATGAAATAGGCCGCCCTCTACTCATCACAGAAAATTCCACTGTGCTAAGACGACGAGTTCAGAACATCAGTTATACCAACTACTAGAGTTTGAGGGTCAAAGAGCAAGATTTCACAAGCCCTTCCTTCCTTTTCTCTTTTGAACTGAGCTTGCCTTTCATAAGGCAGGAACCAAAAAAAAAAAAAAAAAATTATTTACTATGGGCTTGTCTAAAATCGTTATTAGTTCTTTATTCTTTTCTTTTCAAATTATTAGTTCCGTAAGTTAGACAAGAGCTATCGTACAACACTATATCGATTTCTTCACACAACAAAATATTTACATGACTAAAATGAACAAAAGACCTTTTCTATCAAAATTAATTTTTCATCCAAGTTTCATTTCCAGGTGGTCTTCTGGGGACTCTTCGTCAAGAGCCCCACTCTTGAATTCTGCCCATGAATGGATGTTTTAGGATGATTTCAAATAATGTTAATCTGCTGCAAATCGAATACCCTCCCCACAAAGAGAAGCATCGGCCAGCAAAGGGGGTCCCCCATGTTCTTCAAATTCAGCACCTGCGCTAATTCTGTAGGGGTGAACGGATGCTATTGGGACCGAGCTCACAAGGGGCTTCAACAGGATCATGTCCTGTTCCTCAGTTTGGGAATGGGTGGATAGGCATTTGTGGTATTTGTTACAGTTTCTGTATATCTGAAATATTTTACAAGAAGTTAAAAAAATATTTAACCCCCTGGATTTGTGTGACTGGCATTTCCAGACTCTTGAGGAGGGACCTTACTTAGCCTTGCTGTCTCTGGAGTCCCACCGCATTTTCTTTAGTAGGTTCAAAACGATCCATTTTACCAGCTGGTACATCAAAACCATTTCTGGGACGCCTGGGTGGCTCCATGGGTCCAACGTCTGCCTTTGGCTCACGTCATGATCCCGGGGTCCTAGGATCGAGCCCCACATCGGGCTCTCTGTTCAGCAGGGAGCCTGCTTCTCCCTCTTCCTGACGCTCCCACTGCTTGTGCTCTCAACCTCTCTCTCTGATAAATAAATAAAATATTTTATAAATAAATAAATAAAAACATTTCTGTTACACTGAGTTCCCAAAGACTTGGCCAAATCTTCACGACCTTTCCTGTCAGATAACCTTTGCTCGTGGAGCATCTTGAAAGAATATATAAGCCAAGAGTATTTTCAATCAGTGCAAGCAAAGTAAAAATATCTTCTCATATTAAAGCTGCCAGCTTCCCAAATAGAATATAAAAAAAGGTGGAAGATCAAAAAAAACAAGGTAGATTGACCAAGTGTGCTTTAAAATGTCCCCTAAGTTTTAAAACTCCTCCTTACCCCAGCGATGATGGGGTAAAAACTCATATTTGAGGTAGGGTAGACCAAAGGGGTCTCAAAGGGGTCCCAGGACCCTAACATCAGCATAGACTGGGAACCTGTTAGAAATGCAAATTCCCAGACCTGGGCTGGTGGGGGGGAGGGTGTGAGAGGTGGGCAGCAATCCCTCCCTGCAGAAATTCTAACCCCTGCCAGTGTGGGAACCATGCACGTCAAGGTTGGAAGTCCAGCCTCTGGGGTCAGAGTCACTGGGTTTGAATACCAGGGCTTGTCCTTGGAAAATAGGGTGACTTTGGACAAGTTACTTAATTTGTCTCTTCTTTAATTTCCCCTGCCATAAAATGAGGGCAGTACCAGTCCCTAGCTCACCGGAACATTGGTGGTAAGATGATACATGTAAAGGTTTGGCAACACGCTTGACACATGCTATGCACTCAATAAATGTAAGCGATTATTTTCTCTACTATGGAGATCATCACAGATTTGCTTTTAGTTCATTTTACTCAACTATCAATATGATTACATTTATTGAGCATTTACTACATACCAGACTCACAGCACCGGGTAACACAGCATCCTTACCTAACCGCTCTCTTCCCAGTCCTGAGTTGGTGCCGATGAAATCCCACCACTTAAGCCACACCCCCCAAAACATCCAGAATCTCTGAAGGGCCCCAAGCTTGGATAGGTTTTAAAAAGCAACTCGGGAGATTTTAGCTTCTTCCGACCTGCAAGCAAGAATTACAGCCCAAAGCCCAAGGAACAGAGGCTGGATGTATGTACACGATCCCAGAGAAACTTCTGGAAGGAGTCCTTTGCCCAGCAAACTATAGTCTGTGCTTATATATTCCTCTCCTGCTTTACTGACCTTCTTAGGAAGCACAAATCGTGCTTGCCAGACAAAGAGTAGGTACAGATGGAAGTCTGTCGATGGATCAAGAATGAGTGCTGTTTGTAGGACCGCGCCCTCCCGACTCCAGGAAGCCTGACAGTGTTTCAGGACAGAGGAGTAATTATACGGCCATCATCTCCTCCATAACCAACTCCTGTAGATGCAGTGGTACATTTCCCCGGATAAATTGCCCAAGCCCCAAGGCCAGACCTAATGGTTTCACACACCGGTTTCCAAGGGGAGGAGCAACAGGGGCAAAGCTTTTAAATTAATTAAAAGAGACACTCAGGCACACTTCATGCCATTCTTTAATCTCCACTCTCCTGTGATAAATACAGAATGACAGGCCTGGGCCCAGGCTAATGAGTTGAAGGCAGGACCCTATGGAGACTCACCAAGGAGCCCTCAGAAACGCGGCAGCAGGGCCCAGGGCTCAGAGAAAGGAAGCAGCAAATCAGCACCTGGCCTCAGCTGGGTCACTGATGTGTCGCCAGAACGTTCTGAAGAGTTCCCCCTGGACATATGATCCCCCTCTTCCTCGACCAGCAGCCGTTTAAACAACAGACAAGAGGAAGCAACATGTATTGCATTAAAAGGTCAGAGAGTAATAACAGTTAAGATTTACTGACGGTTTTCTAGCGTCAGAAAAGGCACTGTGCTAAAAGGCTTCTCAGGCTGTACTTCATCTAAGCGTGGTGACCAGCTTCCCAAGCATTCCTCACACCTCCTGCCATATACACCCTCACCATCCAGTCCCCTCGCACACGGAATCAGAGCTGGTGCATGCGACCACTTTAGAAAATTCCAGAAGAAACGGTCTGTGCTAATAGGCTTCTCAGGAAGTACTTCATTTAAGTGTGGTGACCAGCTTCCCAAACATTCCTCACACCTCCTGCCATACACACCCTCACCATCCAGTCCCCTCACACACGGAATCACAGCTGGCGCATGTGACTGCTTTAGAAAATTCCAGAAGAAATGGTCTGTGACTTCTGAGCGTAGATGATAAAAGACATCAGCACCTCTAACATGATCTCTTGGATCACTTGCCCTGGGGGAAGCCAACGCCATCTCAAGAGGACACTCAGGCCGCCCTGCGGTGTGGCCACTCCCTAGGCCCCTTGCAAGTTAATCCTCCGGCTGCCGCCAAGACTCAGAGTCACCTAGCTCAAGCCCCAGACACCCCAGAAAGAGAAGTCATCATTGCCGGGCCCTGTCTGAATGCCTGAGCCACAGAACCCGGGAGATAATTGTCTTAAAAACGAAGTTCTGTGATTTGTTACACAGCGAGAGCTAACCGATACATAAAAACCAGATACTCTTATTTTCCATTTGAGGTGAGTTAAAGGGATTCACTCACGGGCACAGTAAGTGAAGCAATGGGGATCTGTGTCCAGGCTGGCAGATCTGAAGTTCTGGTTCTCATTCTGTCCTCTTACTCCTGACAGATAAACATAAGGTGTGTAACTGACTTCCCATCGCTTTTGTTAAGGGAAAAGCAACTACTTAACGGGGAGCTCTGAAACACTTTCGTTGTTCCAAGATACTCTGTTCATCCACCATGGTACCCACACCATTCTGCCTCGAATTTTAGCCATTTCTCTATGGATAATTGTTCCTGGAGGGTTGGAACAAGGGATCTTTCTTCTGATAGTGCTGGTAAATAGCAGAAGGGTGGGGACAGGAGGCCAGGTCAGTCCCACAGACACCATCAACCTGCCTCAATGTTTGGCAGATCTGCTCTTCCACTTTCAGGCTGGGTGATTTTAGGCCTGTTGTCTAAATTTCAGCAGCTACCGATTCCTCACTCTTAAAACAACCAATATCATAGCCACACTTTTGTTCACACTGTGTTACACAAACATACTCAAAGCATTGAGCACATTTGCCTGGCACACAGCAAGAGCTCTGTAAAAATGGGACCTATCTGAATTATCAAATAGGTGTCGCAAAGCACCCACCATGTTACGTGCCGGAGCAAAAGCTCTTCCCTCAACCTTTTCTCACATGGGAAGGAAATGTCCAAAGAAATAGCAATGGTTCTCAGGAAGTGAAGAGATCTCGCTCTACAGGCTGGCCAGAGCGCTAATGCCCTGGCCATGGTTCCTACTAGAGCCCAGGCTGCCCTTCTGGAGTGATGAGAGGGTCAGCGAAAGCTGCCCTACACGTCCAGCCTCCAATGGGACAGGTGCAAGCAGCAGTCTGGCTCTTTCTTGCAAGAAGAAATGGAAGGCAAGGCGGGTCGCCTTCTCCCTCGCCTGCTGAACAGAGGTGGAGAGGGATTTCGCTTGCATCCTATCTCTTAATCCCATTACACTCTTATCATTTTGTCAGCGCAGACAAAGCTCCGTAGGTCCTGCCAACACTCATTCTAATGCCTTCCCAGGCGGTACACTCCTCCTTGGTCTAGGAGCCAACGAGCTGTCAAGTGTCTTACCGTCCCCTCAGGTGATTTCTACTCAAAGGCTATTTAGAGTCCCACCTCCCTTTGAATTTACGGCTCTCTTGCTCTCTTTTTGTTACGCCTGAGTTATCCATATAAAATTCTCTTTGGGTCCAAAATGTGTCCACAACCTTCCACTTCCGGGTAAGACTGAGAAGTGGGAAACTGGGGGAGAAGCTGGCCACTTACATCCATTCGAAATAAGCACAAATTCCTGGCAACACGAGGTGTTAGGTCGGGTTCTCCAGGGGACAGAAGTGACCCCACGCCTCGTGCCCAGTGTAACAGAGGAGTAGGATTAAAATACTGACAGCTACGAAACAAAGAGCCAAGGGAAGGACGCTGTGTGTAGCAGACAGAGGGCCCAGGACAGCCGAGGAAGGAAAGAGCGGACAGGGGAGGACAAGGGAGACTCAAACAGTGGGCCTCGGGCATGGGTCCTGAAGAATGGGCGGGTGCCCGCTAAGGCCGCGGCGAAGGGCAGGAAGAGCTCCCCCCACAGGCAGAAGGAATGAAAGGGGCGAAGGCAAGAAAGCTTAAGACGGGTTCACACAATGCTATGGATCTGCTGGGAGGAGAGACAGGACTGCAAAAAATAAAACAGATGAGGGGAAACCCCCCCCCCCGGCAATAATGAGCAATAAAGACTTGTAGATTACCAAACACACCGGAGACATGGGGATTTCACGGAGAAGAATTAGTAACATAGTTCTCCGTGATCACGACCATGAAACCCCGAGACTAGAGAAACAGATTTTCAAAGGAGGCAATGTCAGGGGGACAGGTGGACTGCTCTTCCCCACACTTAATGCCCCTCCCTGAAAGTTTTTGCGTTAACCACCAAACACTCGCTCTCCAGCTAGTTTTGTCCTTACTTTAAAAAGTGATTTTCCCTAGTTTTTAAAAACGACGACCTCCAGTGAGCAGGCACGTATTACATGGTGTAAGTCAGGACTCTGTTACTTATCGGCAGGGTCATTTCAATGATTTCCAAAAGCCAGTCTCCACTACCCAGACTGGTTTCAAGGCAGAGGATATGTGTATCAGAGACAAACAGGATTACTGATAGGTCTCAGGGTGTCTGTCTGAGCCTCCGTATATTTTTCTATCCTCTGGCTCAGATTTAGAAAGCCACACGGAGTAAGCTCTCAAACAGAAATTCTCTAAATCCCAAATCCCTTGTCTTTCTCCTTAGAACCAAAGAGCTCGGTTCCAAAAAATTCCAGAAAACAGCCCAGGTCATCAAGCAGTCTCATATGGTGGGTCCCTGGTCACTGCGTCTGTGTCCTCCCAGACCCCAAAGATGTCCCCTGCACAACACTGCCCCAGGGAGGCCTCCTTACCATATACCACATGCTTGGCCACTTGGGATCGTTGAAGTAAGTCGGCTGGGCACGACTGAAGTCATAATCCCTCTTTGTCCGTTTTTTTACCACTTGCTGTTGGATCCACTCCACCTGCCAAGAAGAAGGGCATTTGGTGAGTGCTCAAGCTCCACCAGGCTTAGCACAACATAAACGACAGTCGGAGGCCAGTCCCCATCCTGGGCCAATGCTGTTCAAGTCAGAGACTTCACGCCAGCCACGCATGCTGAGTCCAGGGGCTCTGAGTATCTGGAAACCTAGTTCCCCCTTATTTTCAATGCAGGTCAGCTCTCCAGTCCTTAATGACAGGTCATCCCTATCTCTCAACCACGTGCTAACTTCTTAGCTTCTTTGGAAAGCCTATTTTACTCACAATTTATTGCAAATTGATCGTGTTCATTTTTATACTCATTTTTTTCGCCTTTACCATCTATGAAGGGTCAGTAAACTTGTTCTATAAAGGTCCAGATCATAAATATTTTAGGCTTTGCTGGTCATAGGATCTCTGCTGCCACTTCTCCTGCTGCTGCCGTATACCGCAGACACACAGAAACGAACGGGTAGGACTGTGTTCCAGTAATATTTTATGTAGAGAAACCAGCAGCGGCCTGGATGCGGCCCACAGGCCAGAGTTTATGACCTTTGCCTTATACTACACATTAATTTTTTTTAATGTTCCGGGATTACACAGCAAATTTTAAAATAATCCTGGGATCAAATGCTCTAGGATCACAATTTCTTTTTTTTTAAAGAAATGGCTTTTTACAACACAGTGTGGTGGAAACAGCAATATTTGGGCAATCAGAAAACCAAATCCCTAAGCCCTGTCTCTGGCACAAAATTGGAGAAATCACTCAACTGCCTGAGCCAAAGGCTCCGGGCCAGCTCGAATTCAAACCTACCACCCTTGAGAAAGTCTGAACAGTTAGCCACAACTTTGGCTTAAATAAAGCAACTGAGAACTTCTGAGTTTAATACAGAATTGTAACCTAAATGTTAGGGCTACATATGGGGGTGTTTTTTTTAAAGCAGGTCATCATTATGGCAACATAAAACTAAGCATATTTTGTTTTTTTAAGATTTTATTTATTTATTTATTTGACAGAGACACAGAGCACAAGCAGGGGGAGCGGCAGGCAGAGAAAGAAGCAGGATCCCTGCTGAGCAGGGAGCCCGACTCGGGACTCGATCTCAGGACCCTGAGGTCATGACCTGAGCAGAAGGCAGCTGCTTAACCGACTGAGCCACCCAGGCGTCCCAAGCATGTGCTACTTTGACTGGGGCATCTGAAATGCAGTCAGCCCTGGCGGCATTCTACAATTTGTTCCTAAGCTCTCTTTGTTCGCTCTCTCCTACTATTTTAGTTCTATTCTACTACTTATCCCGACACTCCACAAAGGGATTAAAAATTGAGGGGAAAGAGACTTTGTAGTCCATTAGCGATTCCACATCCATCCATTCAGTAAAAACCTCCAAACCACTTTTTCCTACTTGATTAAAGATCGCTGGAGGAGAGGGGCTACAAGGTACTGATTGACAGGCTCAAAATGCAATGCTATCCACGAGGTACTAAGGCCAAAAGCCAAACTAATAAATTTCTCTGATTCTCATATCGGGAAATACATTCAACAAGACTACTGGTATGCAAGACGAATTTAAATAGCGAATTCCTAGAATCAGAACAGGAGGATTGCATGTAGAATCGTGTAGTCACAATTTCCACAAACGCTCTAATTAATAGAGTGACAGGTGTCATTCATTTTTTATGAAGTAGATTACTATGGAACACTTGCTACATCTTTCTCGGTAAAATGTAAGTCCTTCAAAGCCAGAGACTATTTCTCTGATTCTCATATCGGGAAATACATTCAACAAGACTACTGGTATGCAAGACGAATTTAAATAGCGAATTCCTAGTTACAACACTAACAAGGCAAACGGAATTACATTGCCTCCTAAGTAAATAGAAAATCCATTTATGATTACGATCACAGCTAAGCATCATATATGTGCCTTCTGTGACAGGTAATTTAGGCAAAATTATCAGTACAGAAAAAAAGCCAATAAATGAAAAATAATCTTCTAGAAAACGAACAGTGTTTCTGCTCCTGTTTTAATTAACGTAAACTAAGTGACTCTCCCGCACTGAATCATTCCCCACCCCGCCACCCCCAATACACAGACCTGTGCACGCTGGAGAAAAGGGATTGTGTATCTTTCTTTGAATTATTGGACAACGGTTGTCAGGGGTCTTGTGTTTTTGACTCCAGAGACTGCTCTTTAGAAATCACACCGAAACTGATGTGGCATTAGAAATGCGTGTAAATTTTGTTTTAATGAAGAGGGTCATTTTTAAGTGGCCGGGTTTCTAAAAATACAAGGGAGGAATCAATTTCCTTCTCAATCAAAGCGGGGCCGCAAGCACGGGCATGTATGCCCTTTTTCTATGTCCAGGAAACGTTTTCATCTCTTCATTTCAAATAATCTTGCTAAGAAAGGAGTTTCATTCACTCACTTATCCATTCAATAAGCATTAAGTGTCTATTCTGCACCAGACATGGTGCTGGGAATATAAAGATGAGTAAAAATAGTCTCTGGCTTTGAAGGACTTACATTTTACTGAGAAAGATGTAGCAAGTGTTCCACAGTTGTCCACTTCATAAAAAATGAATGACACCTGTCACTCTATTAATTAGAGCGTTTGTGAAAATTGTGACTACGTGATTCTACGTGCAATCCTTCCGTTCCTGTCCGCGGCGTAGCCCAGTCACGATGAAAGCACTGCATGTTTGCACGCCTGGTAAAAGAAGCCTGCAGATCTGTTTAGATGGAACTCTTTCCAAACTAATCCTATACTGGCAGCGGCTTTTCCTGACGGAGCCTCTAAAAATTCTGAATTGCCACCTAGATGTGTACCTAAGCCAGAAAGCGTCAAATCCCCCAGGGGGTCTCACACAGATTGCGAGAGCGCAGGAGTCTCCGCTGGGGTGGGGGGCGCGTCCCGGTGGATCACGGTTTCTACAACACCACGGTAAGCCTGCGCTTCCCCTAAGCGCACATACACGCAGACAAATGTGGGATAAGTATGTGAGAAAACCAAGTGACAGCCATTTTCCGAGATGAACTACAGGTACGAAAATAGAACCAAATACCTTACGGAATAGCATCCCTTCTGTAATTTTACCAAACAAAAGTGCTTAGTTACAGGCTTGGTGGCTAGAAGGTGGCACTGCATGCTGGCATCTAGACTTGACTACAAGTCACTCTGTCTGATCACAGGGCTGAAATAGTCAAGAAAAGTACAGTGGGGTTTCTTGTGTGTGTTTTTTTGGTTTTTGTTTATTTTTTTTTTTTAAGTGTCGGATATCATGTATTTTGTCTTGGTGCTTCAGGAGTATATAGCCCTACATTTTTTGGAAAGTGGGAAAAGCACCTCTTGGATCGGAAGATTTCTATGACTGGAAAGACTAGATTTATATTTTTAAGCCATTATCCATATGGCTGTCCTTGAGCCCTTTAAGAAAAAGCTCGGAGGTAATGCGTTACACAGATTTCGCTTTTTGCCAAGAAGCCGCAATGCATAGAAAAGATGCTTAGAAATTCATTTCCATAAAACTAGGGCCAGCCCAGGAAAAAAGGAAAACTGTGTGCTTTCCCCCACTGGTTTAACTTCTGAAGGTTCTATTTCTTATATATTACGGAACTACAGTTAATCCAGACTATAAAAACCACAGGACCTTTGAAGTCATCAGTGTATCCTCCGTTAACTTCAACACATGTGCGCTCCATGGTTTTAAGGACGCTCCCTCCCTCTACCAATACAGCTCCCCTCCCTATATGGCCCAAGCGAACAGTGGGCATCCGCCTCGCCAGAATCTTTGTCGAAAGATGTTCTCTTTCATCAGATTTCACGTGTCAAGCAAAGCACATCAAGTGATCATTCTGGGAAACCTAGCCCACCCCCCCCAACTATCTCAGTTGAACTCATATCTCATTAATTTGCAATTTAACAACTTTCTGAGATAGGATAAATAAGAAGTTATATGAATACATATTATGGAAGTTATTATATAACTATACTCAGAAAACAAACTATGATAACACAAGAAAGACAAATATGGTGCGGCATCACTCATATGTGGACTCCTAAAAAAAAAAAAAAAGCCAGACTTGTAGAAATAGCAGAAAAGTGATTACCAGAGGCTGAGGGGTGGGAGAGACAGGGATAGGTTGGTAAAAGAGTAAAATTTTCACCTGGAAGATGAGTAATGTCTCAGGATCTAATGTATTAAGATCGACTGTAATGGTGATGATAGTTGGTAACACTGTATCATATAATTGAAATTTGCTAAGAAAGAACTTAAATATTCTCACCAAAAAAAATTCATATATATGTATATGTCTACATACACATATACATATATATACACATAGATGGTGATGAATATTAACTAAGTGGATGGAGAAAATCCTTACATCATATATATATGATCATATATATATAATCACTCCAACATACAATATCTTACAATTTTCTATGTTGATGATACCTCAATAAAGCTGAAATTGAAAAAATACATAAATGTCTCACTTTAAAATGTGTCTTGCAGTAGGGAGAAATTAGATATTAAAATATATTAAAACTAATGATTAAAATATATACTGGTAACAAATACCAACAGATTTTAATGGAATGGAAAGTCAAGAAGTTGACCCCAAATATATGAAAATAGAGTATATGATAAGGGTGCTATCCTAAATCATGTGGGGGAAAAACAGATTACTTCATAAGTGATGTTGAAACAACCACCAACTGGGGAAAAAATAAAATGAAATTGAAATCATGCAAACATCTTACATCAGGGCCAATTCCAAATGAATGATATTTAAATGTAAAAGTAAACAAATCAAACCACAGACGTACCCTGAGAAATATGGGAGATTTAAAAAATAATAATAATCTTAGAGTAGAAGATGCTTGCCCAAGTTTAAAGCAAATCAAAAAAAGTGATTTAGAAAAAGTGATACATTTCATCGGAAACCGGGGATGTACTGTATGGTGACTAACATAAAAAAAAAAAAAAAGTGATACATTTAACAAGATACAAAAATAAATTTGGCATGGCAAAAAAACTTCAAAGGCAAGGCAGGTGACAAACAGGAAATGTCTCTGGCTCCTACTACAGACAAAAGGTGATTAATATATAAAGAGTTTCTACAATCAATGAGAGAAAAATTCAGTAGGAACACAGCCAAAGATAGGAGTACAGTAATATCTGAAAAGACAAACAGGAAAACTTTTTAGCTGCTACTACAGACAAAAGGCTATTTCCATCATATATAAAGAGTTTCTGCAATCAATAAGACAAAAATTCAGTAGGAAAACAAGCAAAGGATAGGAGTACAATAATCTCTGAAAAGATAAAGTTCCTTAAACATATAAAAATATTCCTAACCTCATGCAGATAAAGACAAAAGTAAATGAAAACCACATCAAGATACCACTTTTTCACCTTTCAGATATAAATAATACAAAGAGATAACATCCTATTAGTGAGGGCATGATACAACAATCATTCTCATATAATGATAATGGGAATGTAAATCTGTGAGCTCTTTGGAGCATAATTGGACAATACCTAAAAAAAATTCTACAACAAGTCATTCTACTTTTAGGAATTTATCCTACATATTTATTTACACATGTAAATATGCAAGGCTATTTACTGAAGCACTCTTAGTAATAACTGCAAGTTGTAAACAACCTGAATGTATACTGATAGAGATTAACAGACAATGACATAGCAATACAATGGAGTACAACGCAACCATAAAAGAGAACGTAACTGACTACGTTACGTACTGACAGAGAACAGTCTCCATGATACAACTTGAAATGAAAGGAAAAGACACAGTCTATAAAGAACACTACGATCTCTACATTTCTTTGGTGATTACACATAAAGCCCCCAATACAGGATGGAAACCTTACTACATGCCCTTTAATACTTCGTTATCTTTGAACTACATGAATATGTTACCTATACAAACAATTTAAAATTTCTTTTAAGTTCACATGTTCCATTGGGGGCAACCTTCTCGGGTCCCCTCCCTCTTCAGGAGCTTTGCTTTGCTGCCCACCAAAAAAAGTTCTATTGGTTGATTACTATCCTATAGTCCAATGACCTCAAATGTGACCAAATGTGTGAATTACAACATATTTTTTGAAGAAATGAGAAAAATAGTATATAAGAAAACATCTCAGATGGCTTTGTATAATGTTTTAACATGGTGAGTGTTGAGAAAATAGGGATAAATAACAAAAAGAAGCGGTTAGAATTCGGGGAAATTGGTTTGTACTGTTAGATCTATCACCAGCCACCTGTGTGACCTTAAAAAAACCTTCGTGGACTCTTTCATCTGTCAAACGAGAGCAGACAGACAAAATATGCCCTCTATAGATAAAACTGCAAAGCTAGAAGGAGACTATATTCTAGTCTCTGATTTGACTGGGAATAAAAAGTTTGTGCTAAACGCAATAGAGGTACACAGGTGCTCCAGCTGATAAATGATCTCAGTCATTCCGTGAAGATGTGAGATTAATATTTAGAAAGGAGTGTAGTAAATTATATTATTCCTTTCATGATCTGAGGAAGCAGTTGCCAGGAAATAAAATATGTAGGATTCCATATTTTGTATCCTTTTTTGAGTACCATTGACAAAACAGGGGGAAAAAAGAGCATGTACAGATTTCTCCCCTCCTTTTTCGTTTCTGACTTGGAAAACAAAATACGCGGAGCTGCCTTGATTGAAATATATAGATAGATAGATAGATATATGTATATCAGTGAAGTGCATGTCTGTGTACTTGTTCACTGTGGAAGAGAAGGGTCAATGAAGTCACTCCCAAACCCTAAAATCTGAAGCCAACATATCCCAAAAGTTTTCTAAAACTCTGATCCAGAAACCAGAGTTAACTAGTGAAAGAATCAAAGAATCTAGTAAAAGTATGTGTTTAGATGAGGGTATGGTGGTTTTTAAACCTTACTCCAGTTAGTAACTAACTGGTAATTAGTGAGTTACTCAATATTGACACTGGTATTTCATTCGAGGCATACTTTAAAAAGAAAAAAAAAAAAACACAATTGTTTGGAGTCTGCTTTTTTCAGATAGCTACTTGTGAACAAAATAAGCATTACTATTTATTTGATGGAGGATTTTACTTGATGTGCTTGAGATAGGAACTTTGAATCCTATTTAATGACTGCAAACATCAGAGGCTTATACTAGGGAACCATCTAGCCAGGAATATGAGGAATCACACCATTTCTGGAAGGTCATTGAGAACAAAGCTGTGAAAGAAATACTGCATATGCATTCCGAGCAGTGTGATCGAGCACAATACAGGCCCCAGTGAAAAACTTTGCCTGCTGGAACATTTTCTAATTAGTTGGCTTTCTCCAACAGAACCAAACTTTTAGAAGTGGGTCATCAATTTCACCGCACTCTCGTAGCATTACTGATCTAACCGCATTACTTACTTTCAGGGAATTCGAGTTCTACTTCACCCCTTAAATGATTCCACTAATATGCGCATGCTTCTAAACATTTAATTTCCTAACTTGTTCCTATTTTCTCCCCACTTCTGATAAGATGACATGTGAAAGGAAAATATAAATGTTGCATCCAATTAAAGCAATAAAATTTATTTCCACCCTCAAGGCCCTTTGTCTCTTCACTCCAAAAATATTATATGAAGTATCTACTATGCTGTGGGCACTGTTCTCGATGCTATAGGATGGCACTGGACAAAATAACCAATTGCCCAGCTTCGGGCAGTTTCCATCCTAGTGAAAGGTAGACCATAAAAATGTAAATAAATAAAAGATCATGTAACAGACTTCTATGGCACAAAAAGTAATTAACATACAGTGATGGAAATCATGAAGGAGGGGGATATAGGTAAGGTGGTCCAGAAAGGCCTCTTTAATAGAATTCTGAATAATAAGGACCCTTCCATATAAAGGTCTCAAAAGAAAATATTACAGGCAACATGAGTCGTTAATGCAAAAGACCTGGAATGACCAGATGTCTGCATTTTTGTCTACAGCTCATCCATAGGCCACAGATGCCTATGGCGATCCCTCGGGGCCTAGGGGTGGGTATACCAGTAGTGCATTGCACCCTCCAGTGGATAAAGAAAGAGGCTCTCTCACGTCAAAGAAGCTGATTCCCAGACATCTGGTCAACTAGTTCTGGGCTCCTGGGTACCAAAAATACGATCTAGAAGTGACACAGGTTCAAGGTGGGCATGTCTCCAAAGACCCACCACCTTTTCAGCTGATGAGAACAAACTCAGGTGAAAGAAGGCTAACGAGGTCCTCGGGAGGGGACCCTCTTGCCCATACCCACGGATGGTACCCTTGTGATGCTCACCACTCTGGTCCAGTAAGGGGCATTAGGGCAGACTCTGACTTTTTAGTTGAACAGTAAAATATCACCAGTTCAATGTCATCTAAACAGCAGAGAAACTATTAAATGATTTCTAGGACAGAAAGGGTCTCAAGTACAAAGCACTGAAGCACAAGGGAAGGGGCGAAAAATGCTATTTAGTGCGGAAGCAGGTTTAGAACATCACATTAGTATCAGAAGACAGAGTTACTTAATCCGGCGATTTCAGACATTATCGACGACCACCTCTGCAACTCCGTGAAAAAGGACAGCATAGCTGTTGGGCACATCTTGCAAAACAATCTAACGTGTAAGTAGGCTACATTAAAAACAAAGTAGTCATTTCCGGGGCTTTACGTAGAAAAATCTAGTGTGAGTTCTTCATACATGCAGCGGGTAGAGCTGTACTAGACCATGCCTCAGATAGGCAGCGCAGAGTCCCGAGATGGGAAAACATGCCACCTGAGTTCTTGGTAGACCACCAATCATTAACCTGGCCACCGGGGCAATCACAGAAATCCCGGGATTCTACATTTTCATATGTAAAATGCTGTAAAATTGTTGAGAGACTCAAAGCCTAGTAAGTCATACAAATGGAGGGTCTACAGGACTGAGTACTCTGTACTCTGATTGCATGTTTCCTCCCCCTTCCTCGGAGGAAAGGAACGAGGTCTTAGTATCCCTAGTACCGAGGACAATGTTTAGCAGTAGGCCCTCCATGAATAGTTGGAGATGGATGGGCGATGTTTTTACACTGCATTAACACATTTTTTCAGTAGGTATATCTAAGTTTTCTAGTTATTAAGAAAAGAGCAGGAAATTTTAAACTGGAGAGAGTAGAAAAAAGAGTATCTGCTTAATCCTACCAAGTATACTAGGATATTTTGTTTTTCAACAATAGTTAAGATGGTAGCATAAGGATGTTGATGCTACCAGGAATGAAGAGGATGTTAAGGTATTAATGAAGGATGTGGTCTATCTATAATTTTATATATTTTTAAGGTACCATGGAACCCTTCTTGGTTTGACAACCATCCCCGCCCCCAACTTGGAACCTATTGCTCTATTGACTTTGATCTTTTGAGGTGGGATCATTTCCCCACCTCCCCGGTCTAAACCTCAGAAGCCACAAAAAACAGTGTCCACAATTACAATGGATAAACACAAAAGAATTAGGTAGTTGTTGACTAAGGTCAAGAACCTGTAACTTTACTGTGGATACCAGTCGTCATTCCATCACCTGCAAGAGCCAAGATTAAATAAAGTCGATGGATCCCACAGCGTTAGTGATACTTTCTCCCAGTGGTAAAGAGCATCTCCCATAGTTTAGTGGTCAAGGACTATAGTCCATCATCAAAGCACAGAGCAAAGTGTGATTTTACAAGCATTTATGGGAGTACCTGGGTGGCTTAATTGGTTGCGTCAGACTCTTGATTTTGGCTCAGCTTATGATCTCAGGGTCATGAGATCCAGCCCCACGTCGGGCTCCATGCTCAGCAGGGAGTCTGCTTGAAGATTCTCTCTCTCTCTCCCCCGCCCCCCCCCCCGGCCCCTGCCTGCTCGATGGCTTGCTCTCACACACTCTGGCTCTCACTCTAATAAATAAATAAATAAAATCTTTAAAAGTATTTATGGAGGGAGAAATATAAAGATCAAGGCAACTTGATCTTTGATCAACTCAAAAATAAGTGAGAAAAGGTTCCAAACTGATAAGAAAATAAGAAAAAGCTTGTTTTTGAACATTTAAGTTTAAGGCTTTGCCCATCCTGGTTACTAGTAATAATACCCATCAGCAACAGTTTCTTGCCAACTTTCAATGACAATATATTTGTTTTACCTTTACCTTTCTAGGAAAGCTTATCTCAGAAGACTTCAGGTTCATTCCCCCCATTGACGTGTCACTCTTTCAACATTCTTAAAATCCCCTGAAGGCAAGATACTTATATCTGTCTCAAATGTAATGCACTTGTTTCTTGAGACAAGTTTAATTTGCCCTCTCAAAGGAAAAAAAAAAAAAAAGCTTCCTATTCCTAGTCACGCCAAAATGCTTTCCAATGCGTAGAAGAGAATTCAATTTCTATTAAAGTGTGTCTGTGTTTGCGCAGATACGCCCAGCACGTGGTGATGTGAGTTCATTAGCGTACTTGCTGAATGGCAAGATTACATCGAAAGAATCTTGCATATTCTAACGCGGACATCAGTTTCTTCTATTTTAAACTTCAGGACAATTAATTTAAGCAACGAGAGGAAATTTGAAAACAGTTTTGATTGCTTGAAAGTATTAAAAGGAAATAGGATTCTAAAGTATCTAAAATTAATCCTACTTGTCTGAATGCCCCCTGGGGTTAAATTCACACTTTTGATTAAATGCAATCTTAATTCAGGGATTAAACTAGGACAGCACATAATTCCCTCCAGCTTCACTCTGGGTTCAAGATTATCACTGCACTAAAAACACAGTGGCATGACTTCATTCTATATGTATTTGTTTTTTGAATAATCACCGTCTAAGCAATTCGAAAGCCAAGGCAATGGAATAAAACCTATTCAACATGTCGAGTAAGTAATCTCTCATTCTGTCCTCAGCACAGTGAAGTCGGAGACTTCTGAAAGACTGACAATTGTACCTTAAAACCAAGTGTTGATCTCTTGATGGATTTTGGTTCTCTTCGACCAATCCTGCAACTCTGTGTATCAATCACTCACGATATTCCCAGACCCACATCTGCAGACTGGATGCCCTTGCCTTACCAAGTGAATACAAAGACGAGCATTATTTTGTGCAGAGTGGAGAAATTGTTCGATTCAGCTGAAATTAATAAAAAAAAAAAAAGGCAAATTCTGGCCAAGGAAAGGGAGTCATTCTCATTATTTCTCCACGCAGAGGACACGGGGTGATCTGCTCAATCTCAAAAATATGTCAGCATCTTGCTTCTTCATTCCATGGCTCACAAACAATGATCATGAAAGTTCTATTCATATGGGGAGAAAGACTCGTCCCTAGTGACTAATTCAGCTCCACTGCACAGACTGTCTTACTCTCCTAGCTATTTAAATATAAATAACAATAGCACTTGTTCCTAAATTTCCATGGACCCTACTGCTTCTATTTGGAGCACAGTGGAAAGATCTGAGTAGGGGGCGGGAGGGTGAGTTCCCTAACTTCACAATCGGGTACCCGAAGTTTTCATTTCATGCATTTAGTACTTTTTTTCAGGGTGAGGCATTCTCAATATTCTGGTAGCTTCTGATTTTTAATCTTTAACTCTCTTCATTGTCAAGATTTCAAATCTCAGAAATGAAGAAAGTACCAACTGTTATGCTGGCGAGCCCTAGCTATGAATCAAATCGGGGGCTGGATTAAAAGTCAATGTCTTTTCTTCCTCCTGCTGCCAGAGGGTAAATATGCAATTTTAGGGGCAAATACATGAAGTCTACCTAAGTGCTCTACGTTCTCTCGAGGTTCATCTACGTTTTTTAAACCTAAAATGAGCTCAAAAATCCGTAAGTAAGTAGTATGAAGTCACCGGTGGGGAGAGGTCTGGATGAAGACCCCCACGGTGGGCCCCCCAAACAGCAGAGAGAAAAGAGAAAGGTCCGTCTTTGGAGTGGGTCTCTGACTTGGGTTTCTATTATACTCTTTTTTTTTTTTTTCCGGAACGCTAACCTTATACTTGGCAGGGAGGGCAGGGGTGTTTTGCAACGAAAACACTGGAATTGTGGCAGCTCTTAAACACCATCATCACCCTCTGAAATATTTAGCAAACAGCTACTTTGGTCAGGGTGGGGGAGAAGCATGCCTTTGAGCCTCGGGGAAAAACACGGTCCAAAATCCCTGGGCCAAACGGGAAAGGGATTGGCATATTCCCACCTAGATCCCGTTGCCTGAAGCAAACCAAATGTTTTCTCAATTTCAGCGCCGTTCCCTCACCTTCGAAACCACTGATGAGGCTTCCAGCAAGGTGGTACTTGACAAAAGCTGCAGGTCAGAGCCCATAAAAATCTGGAGCAGGACGTGATGGAGGAGGGCACGGGCTGGGGGTTCCGCCTGGCCTCCGCGAAGGCGAGACTGAGCCGGCTCCCAGCTGCCCGGTGGCCTGCTTGTCACAGCAGAGGAGAGCCAAGTCGCTCCAGCGGGCCTCCCTCTCCCTGCACTCGTAATTCATACCCACCACAGTCCCTGACAGGAGCCCTGGGGCCGAGGCTTGAGGAAGGAGAGAGAAAACACATTTTCATCACTGTCATCGAACCTGACACATTTGCAGCGGGAAGACCCAGGAGCAGAGGCCCTCCCCCATCCGGCTTCCTTCTTTCCTGCTGTGTGTTTTGGATGGCTCGCCCTGGAGTCTGTTGTGTCAATGTTCATGGAAATGTGATGCATTTACCGCACTCAGGGGCTGTCAGCAGTTCTCCCTGGGCGCACCCCCCACCCCACCTCCAGCACTGCTGGGGCACGTGCGGGCTCCCAGCCCCGGAGCGGCGGCCGGCCTGGACCACGTTTCTCAGCAGCCCTACCGCGTCTTGGCTACTTGGGAACGGGACGTCCAAAGAGGAGCACCTGCTAAGCTCGCTCCGGAGACTTCATTCAGTGTCACACTTAGCTGCTCGCTGTCAGGGGGAGGGAAGGCAGAGGATGCAAAACAATACTACGAGCCAGAGAGAGTTTGAGGATTATGCCTTGAGCTCATGAAGATCCGGGAGGGCGAGGGCAGCCTCAGCCTGTCTCCGAGCCCCACAGCGGCCTCGCTGCGCCTTGCCCAGAGCAGGCCCCCAGGAAGGGTTTCCAGAAGGAATGACTGCATTAACTACTCTTACAGGAAAGGAATCATTGGTGGTTCAGCCCCACACATGTAAGGGAAAGCAGAAAAGCAAGCTCTAGGTTGCTCTCACTGGGAAGAGGAGGGGAAATGATTTTATGTCATTTTCGGATCGGATTGGGCTCAGGAGAAACCAATGAAATGATCGTGGGCTGAGCTAAGGAATAAATCACATAGGTGGTGGTAGGCTCTTCCAGTCCTTTCATTTCCAATGCGTCTAGAAGTCATTGGCTATGATGATATGGGAAGAACAACTATTTGACTTTTTGTTCACGTTCTGTGCAAAATAAACCTACTGTTTCTTTAATACCACCCAACTGTTCCAGGAAAAGATCATTTTACCAGTGGAGACCCTGAAGCGCGGGGAAGTCAAGTCATGAGACAGTAAGGAACCGGAAACGACCCTGATTAAGTAAATCCACCCCCAGGTCTGTTTCCGTATAGCACAGCAGCTCCCTTTGGAGCCATTCTCTCAGAGGATGGAACAGGCTGCGGGAGGCACATCTTTTTTTCTCTGCCTTTGGGCCATCACAACATTTCTACGCCTAGAGTGTAGTCAAAGCTGATCCCGTTACTATACTAGAAGCTTCCCTGGGTGAAGGGTGAGGGAAGGAGGGAAGAGAGGACAGAAAATGGAGTAATGTTGGAACTTTTATCGTCCACACAAGGAATTTTGCAGAGGTCTTCAATGACTCGGCTGGAAGCATTGTAAAATGGGTTAAGACATTGAGTCCGCAAATGGCAGAAGAATTGTCTAATGAGTGAAAAATAAAAATCTGAATCAGGAAGAGAATTCTTAGCTCAACCCTGGCAATGACGAAAGAAATCCTTTTTCCCCTCAAGGGCATCTTCTGACTTGTAATTTAAGAGCACATGAAGTTCAAGGTCTGAAAATTTCCCAAATTAAAACAAACAAAAAAACAAGTCACTCATCGGGACTAAAATCTTTAGTTACCCAGCTGCTCTGAATTAAATGGAACTGACAAGATGAGACAAAGGGAGACATGCTGGTTACTGATTAAAAGTTGGGTCTCTAGAGTCCAAGGAGCCTGTGTTTGAGAATTCTTGCTCATCCCCTGAAGAGCCGGCTAACCTCAGACAAGTTACTTAACCTCCGGATGTCAAATGGGGAAGGTAATTGAACCCGAAGAGTAAATGAGCTGATTCATGCCCAACGCTTAGCATGGTTCCTGGCGCACGAGTACCCACCATGCAAGCTTGGTGTCGCTGTGCCAAACGATGCCCACTGAGGAGCTAACCTCTTGCATTAGTCCAAGAGCTGCAAGCTTTGGTATCGTCCCAAATGACCAGAGTGTGACACTGAGCATGGAAGCTTTATAAAGGCACACTGGACTAGAACTCAGGAGATTTGCTCTTATCCAGCCCTGTTACCGCCTTGATTTCAATCTCCTTCCCTACAAGCTTACAGGGTTAAGATCAGATTAGGGATTTGGCCCCAGGGGTCAGAAAGCTGCCACCAAGGTCAACAGGGGAGGATGGGGGTGTTAAGCAGTAAAGTCAATCAATGGTCTGGGCCCTCCTCCTCTGCACCCTCCCAAGTAGCCCTTGTCTCGAATACAGTGCTCTGCCTCAAACCAGAGAAGCGTCTCAAAGGATCGGAGATCCCGTGGTCAGTAAAATTCTATGCAATCTCTGAAATTTTTAGACCTAGTTTTTGTCTAGTTTTAGGACAACTGGCATTCATCTTCAAGAACTGGAACCCAGATCATTAAAAAAAATAATAATAACTAGGGGCTCCTGGGTGGTTCAGTCGGTTAAGCATCTGCCTTCGGCTCAGGTCATGATCCCAGGGTCCTGGGATGGAGTCCCACATGGAGCTCCCTGCTCAGCGGGGAGTCTGCTTCTCCCTCTGGCTCCCCCTGCTTGTGCTCATACTCTCTCTCTCTCTCTCTCAAATAAATAAAATCTTTCAAAAAATAATTAAATCTGTTTTAAGAATTTTCATTGTTTTGGGGTGCCTGAGTGGCACAGCGGTTAAGCGTCTGCCTTCGGCTCAGGGCGTGATCCCGGCGTCATGGGATTGAGCCCCACATCAGGCTCCTCCGCTATGAGCCTGCTTCTTCCTCTCCCATTCCCCCTGCTTGTGTTCCCTCTCTCGCTGGCTGTCTCTATCTCTGTCAAATAAATAAATAAAATCTTTTTTTAAAAAAAAAAAAAAGAATTTTCATTGTTTTATGCAGATCAACTTCTCAACTCTATTTTTTTCTTATGGAGTCATCAGCAATCGCCTTTGAAGACTGGAACCAAGGAAAGCTATGTTGATGCCAGAACTCCACTGTGGGCAGCCATGATGTTTCTCATCCAAGTGGATTTCCAGACCCTTCGTAGAACAATTCTAATGAGCACTGATGTCTTAGAGTTTTCCAAAGCCATGTTCAAAGAAGTAATATACATAATGAGGTCTATGGTAATATAAGTAACGAAATAAGCTGGCAACAAAAATGATCACGAAAGATTCCACAAACCATTTCATATGGCCCCTGCCACTGACAAGAGAGCTCATAAGTCTGTCTCCGTGAGAAAGATCAGATCTGGCCACTTTTCAGCATTTCCTTAGCCATTAACCCTAACTCAGACCCTCATTTTGTCCTATCTTGCTGAGATCCCTAATCATCCTGTTGGGATTTCTATCAAGTTTGGTCCTTGTTTCTTTCATACTCCAAGCACCTGCCAGAAGACCTCAGTAAGTAAATTCATTCATTCCAGCACCTTCCTGGTGAGGGTGTCTTTCCTTCCATGGTACTTTCTCAGCACCTGCTTCTGTCTCCCACAACTACAATTAAAAAGCATTTTAACTATTTGCTAGGCTTCTCCATGAAAGCACACATTCCTGGAAGGAAGAGACCCTATTTTCCCTATCAGTGTCCCTGGCATTTGGCAGATGACCTGGCTGACAATGGCTGTAAAGTGACTGCTAAGTGAATTAACCTGTTAATACGTGAAGAATACGGAGGACTTTGTAACGTAGACTGGCGCTCAAGGCCACTTCCTGAGAACTGGTCTAGTTCCTGGGACTGACTTCAACCCTTGATGATATAGGTAGTCCTTACTAAACTTTCAAGTCAATTTGATTCAACGCTCCTTCACTGAGCACCTGTCAGAGGCCTGCCCCTGGTTTTATCAGTCTCTCCACCAGTAAGCCTCGGACTTCCTGGAACAGGGGAGACAATTTAGTTAATTGCTGGCAATTAACTGAAAGGCTGGTCTCTGCCCTCCATTGCTCACAGCCCAGTGGGTGGACTTATTGTAACACCAAGGGACACGTGTCTTGGCAACAGAGGATTCCCCTTGGTCCCTTCTTTGCTCTCAAATGTTCGGTCTTGTGGCCTTTTGAAAGCTTCAGCGTGTCCGCTGTGCTGTGGCAAGTGGGTCAACCATGCAGAAACCTAGAACCGTCGTCCTAAAGTGGTGTTGGTAAAATGTATATATCTAAGCACATCTTAGTTGCTTCAGGGCTGTGGTTAACACCTGTCACCTTGTAATAGGACCCAAGAGAAAATACCCTTCCCCTTGGAGTTTACCGGTCTACTGAGACTGACTGCGACCCAGACCGAGAGGACCAGAAGCCAGGTCGGGGCAGAACTAGTTTTGCTTTACATAAAAGAAATGGCAGTGGGGCGCCTGGGTAGCGCAGTCGTTAAGGCGTCTGCCTTCGGCTCAGGATGTGATCCCGGCGTACCGGGATCGAGTCCCACATCGGGCTCCTCCGCCATGAGCCTGCTTCTTCCTTTCCCACTCCCCCTGCTGTGTTCCCTCTCTCGCTGGCTGTCTCTCTGTCACATAAATGAATAAAATCTTTTAAAAAAAAAAAAGAAATGGCAGAAATGAGTGGTTTCCCAGTATTTGTTCTGTAGAGACAGCAGAGACAAAACTAGATGGTTCTAGATTTAATTCTAGGAAGCAACACTTACTCTGTAACCTGCCTGAATGACTGGGCCTATCTCACTACTAGTCACCTCATCTTCTTGTGACCCAACGTGCAGGGCATGCAGTAGGGATGACAGAAAATAGTTCCTCTCCAACCCCCACCCCCAGCCCCATCAGTCTGGGGCAACACTGTCTTATGTTTATCGACAGGTCAGAAGGACACACTGGGGGTTCAAACATGGGTAGGTCCACCTGCAATTAACTGAATTGTCTTGAAATACGTAAAACCACTACACACATGTCTTTATAGCAAGAAAGGAGATTTTTGAGGAGCACATTCCCACGAGGTTGGGATGGTGAGTCGTCCGATTCTGGGTGGTGTACCCGATAAACACTGGATCTTAAGTAGGTATTTAAAAACCACTGTCCAGGGAAGTGACAACTGTGATGTTTTTCTGAGCTACCGCCACACCCTTCAGAATATGATTCAACTGTCAGAGTTTTTGTTCCCCAATCATCCCTGAACACAATGCCTGACAGGTAAGCCATCTGCTGAGATGGACTTCCATAAAGACTTCTAGAGAGATTCTTCCTTTCTCTGACATAACCTCCAGGATGAAGAAACCATGGCCCTTTCCAGTCCCGCCTCAGCACTGGTTAATGTGCCCCCAAAGCATTCACCCTGGAATGACTTCTAGGTGCACGAGCTGGTACGAGGGCCCAGCCCCAAGGGCAGCCAACATGGCCTCACAGGGCAAACCCCCTTGGGCCCGGCTCCCTGTTTCTATACTTGTCATGCACCCCCAGATGTGTCTAACAAGCCCTCGAGGGCTCACATGCTGGATTCTGCTTTCTAACTGTAAACCACATCACTGTTGGGAATCCGGGGCCCTCGGGGGGCAGAGGGGAAGTTCAGAATATTGTTCTTCCCAGGAATCCCCTCATGTTCTGGAATCAGTGACTAAAAAAAGCAAACAGCTGGCTTTCTATGTCTATTAGTCTTTGATTCATACATCTAAGGAAGGGGAAAAAGCCTCACCAAAAAAAGTCACTGATAAACACGTGATAAAGGCCAATGGTATGCTTTAGTTCACCTCTTATGTTCCGCCATGGGTCCTTTGCCATTTGGGCAGGGATCTTAGAGACTGTCAAGCTCAAACTCTTCATTTTACAAATGAGAAACTTGAATCCAAGCGAGGTTATACTTTTTTTGTGATGGGAAAGGTTTTCCTCCCCTTCGGCTTGCCTTTTGACCACCATTACACGGTCTACCATTCGACGCTTGGCTTTTAGCCTCACTGAACCAATATGGATAATGACACCCGCCCCTCCCCCCCCAATATGGGCAAGAAGAGACCAAGGTGCTCTTTAAAGCAAAATTTAGCTTTCTAGAATTTGCCAGTGAACTGCTGATTTGGAACATGGGCCTACAAGGGAATTGCCTTGTTACAGACAGTAGGTATGCAGTGAGGACTTAATATGTGAAGTTGAAATGAACCATGAATTAATAATGGCATTCATCAAACTGAAATTCTCCTGTTATTAGTCACGCACTGGTATTTGTGGGCTGTATTCCCTCAGTCATTCGTAAACACGCACACACCTAGTAACCAGCCAATATCAAGGACAAACAACCCAGAGGCCGGCCTTAGCGAAGCAGCCAGTCTTTGGCGGGGTGATGCCGCCCACCCGAGAACTCACTCCACTGTTGGCATTTTTTTTTTCAACTGTGTTCTCAACACAAGTGTTATGTCATTGTTTTTATCTCAAGATATGTGTAAAATATTCAGGAACACTGCGATAACATCAGGCAGAGTGTTCTGAGAACACTCTCGATGTCCTCAAACATGTTAGCCAAGCAATGAATGTTCACTGTCTTGAGGTTAAAAAAATAGCAAGAAAAAGAAAAACACTGCGATATAAGTTTTTAGAACCCCGACCTGTTAGGGTTCTTGCCAGGGGACATTCCCCTTGTTATGAGATGACCTACCTAGGTATGGAATTTAGATTTTCCTGGTATCCTGGCCCATGCCATCCCAACCCAGGCACTGTTAAGCGCATTCCCTTGAGACAGAACAACGCAGCCTCTGATGTCCTCAGATTTGCTCACCGACATCCACAAGGTCAGTCCCAGGCACTTGACCTACGGAACCTCTAATCCCCTCCACAAAAGGAAAGGCTGGATGTTCTATCCATCTCTCAGACTGAAAACTGAGATTCAAAAGGCCAAGCAGAGTGTCCCAAGTTACCCACGAGGATACGAGAGCTGGGATATCAACCTAAGAGCCCATGCTTTTCCACCACATGAAACACAATCGCCGAATTATTCTTTAACCCACAGTAAGAATGAACTCGAGCAAACGCTCGTACACGAGCCGCCCCTCCCTTGCCTGGCACGGAGTCTACGCCTCTTTATGTTGGCTAAGGACCACGGGAAAGCTAAATGTCAGGACACTCCGTGTAGCAGACACTGCCAACAAAATGACCCAGGTAAAGATGCCCTCCTACAGTTCCTCTTCCAAGTTGCTTATTTTAAACACAAAAGCTCCTTGGATTTTCACCATAAATTGTTAGAACTAGAAATGTGAGAATAATTGCAAAGGAAAGCTGTGATTTTTGTGGGTTTGCCCAAGTCTGCAGCCCAGAAGAGCCAGGATTATAGGATTTTTCCCCCACAGTGCTGTTAGTAAAGAGATCTCTCGACTGTGTCAGATCGAGTTTCCCCAAATGCTAACCTGGGAGCCAGGGCCTAATCGCATCTTTAACTTTCCTTTTATACGGCCATATTTTCAAAAAAGAGAAAGGTGAATAATGAAAATAGTGCCAATAATGACAGCCACAATTTACCGCCCCTTCTAGGAGTAAGACACTGTATATAAATCCCATTGTGTAATCCCCGCAACAGTCCTAGGAGGTTGGCTAGCCTCGTGGAAGGAGGAAACTGGGACTCAGAAAGGTTTAGTTCTTCGCCCATGTTCCCAGCACTAGTAACTGGCAAAGCAGGGCTCAGAACCCACTCAATGAACCCCTAACACACACCGTTCCTACGAAGCGAGACAGGACCCACGCTGGATCTTTCAAGAGGCCCACCCAGAACTCGGGTGCCACTCATCACCTCTGTGGGTCCCTTTTCAGCCTCAGGGGCGAGGTCTTACCCACCGATAGGGCCCCTCGCTACACATGGGGCAGATCCTGTGTGCCCATCACAAACGCTGGTTTTCGGTCCGCGTCCAGATCTCCGCGGAGACCTCCAGGAGCAGAGGACGATGAGTATGCGCCCCAGACACCCTGTTCCTTCCCCAAATTCAGCGGCACAGTGGAGCCAGGCACACACCCCAGCACCACCATTGAAACCTGCTATGCGTTCTGCCGTGAGTACCCGGTCGCCAAGACGGGAAGCGTTGTGATTCCTATGGAAGAGTCGCCCTGTCACGTCCCTAGCCCTGAACCTCCAGCGGGCTCCAGGATGAGGAATCTGCCAACAGACTCTCGCCCCATGTGCTGGCTGACTGCCTGGCCCCCGGCCCAGCTGGACCTGAGCCTCCCGACTTGCCAGGCCTGGTCACAAGCCAGCAGCTTTCTCGACGTCCTCCTTTGGACCCGGGAGCCCAAGGAGTGTTTCTGAATGAGCTAAGGGGAGCACAGTAGGCCCACCCTTCAGGGCCCAGATCAAAGACCTCTTTTAAGAACACTCATGATCTCTCCCGGCTCAATTATTACTTTATTCTAGGAGCACCCCCCACCCCACCAACCACACTCTCTCAACATGGCGTCCCTACCCCCCCAGTGCTCGAGCACCCCCCTGCATAACCGCTTCCCAGGACTTACCACAATCTGAATTCAGGTGGGTTATTTATGTATATCTGCGTATTGTCCACCCTCCCACAGGAACCCCGGGCTCTACCGAGGCCGTAAGCTCACGACCCCCGCGCTTGCTGTCTGCTGGTGAGCGCAGCTCGGGAGACACTGCCGGCAACCAAGGCCTGAACCAGGGCTTTCCAATAAAAAGAGAATGCAAGCCACGTGTTTGCTTAGATTAAATTCACTAGTGGCCGCATGAAACACGCAGAAAGAAGCAGGTGAAATAAATTTTAATAATATTCTTTAGCCCGGTTCATCGAAGCTGTTATCGCGTCATCACGTAAGCAAAAGAGAAGTTATTAAGGGGCTAGGTTATGTTCTGTGTTTCGGTCTTTGAAATCAGGTACGTGCTTCGCACAACACATCTCGACTTGGATACCAAATTTCCACGGCAATACCTCGTCTGTATTTAGATTCCATAAAAGTGACCCCTGAGAGAGTAGATTCACCTACCCAAATTGTATCCAACACATGTACACATTTTCCTGATTTCCCTCTTTTCCAAGGGCATCGTGGCCGCACGTGGCTGGTGGCTGCCACATTGGAGAGTCAGACTGAAATGATTAAATGAGAGAATACGTTCTAAAATAATGATTGATGGGTGGTACTCATCGGTGAAAGGCCTTACATTTTTTGGATTTTCTCTGGATCTTAAATCACTTTCTAGCAAGTCAGCGCAATCCTGAATCATTTCCATGGGGGGTGGGGGTACCCCAGCCCCACCATCTTGCCAGGAAAGGGAGATGACGCCACAGAACCGGCCCTCAATGCAGTTGGGAGGCCTGGATTTCAGACTCAGCCAGATCACAAAGACTCAATTCAGTTCAGCTGCAACAGTAACTAGTCAGATCAGGGACACTCCAAGTCACACAGCTCTTTTGTTTCATTAGAAGGTGCTGCCCCGCCCCAGTCCTTTGGCACTGTATCGCTTTCCAGCTTTCAGTCTAACTGATCGTGTACCTATCTCAGTTTCCCTTCTATGCCAGCCAGCAATCTGGGGTGGAGAGGGCCTTATTCATCACCGAGCAGGAAGACTGGAGGTCCCCGCTGGACCAGCACAAGTGTAGTTCAAGCCTGGGGTCCTCGTGTCATCTGTACCTCTGTCCATCCTCAAAATTCTGGAAGATTATAATGGGTCATGGAAGCTCCCAAAGACCCGAGCTCCTGGCAGGCACTTGGGAAGCAGCTGTTGGATATTAATGAGCAGAGCATGGCCGGAGTCCCAGGCGCACCTGATGCTCACCTCTGACCTTCTTCTCCTCTCTAAATACCGTTAGGGGGAACAACACGCAAACAGAACCCTGTGATATATAAAAAAGCCTTTATAGTAACAAAATTCGATTTACAGTCTTGGGCATTTTAAATTTCCTTTTGCTCGTCTGTATGCTTTCCTTAATCATGTCTTGTCCCCGTGATCACATGCCCTTTATTTCCCCTGAATATTAACATTTTTGTCTGATACTTTCTCTCTCTTGGCTTGCTTTTTGTCTTTGTTTGCTTCTTTTTTTTTTTTTTTTTTTCCCATTTCCTTTCAGTGATTAGCTGCCCACAGAGCTTCGGGAGAGCTCTCAGATTTTTCAATCCCACGTAAATCTGGTCTATTGAGCTTCCCTGACCTCTGGTTGTTTCAAACTAATCCGGCTCCTCCCCACACTTTCATTTCCCCCAACTCGCTAGCTTGTTAGAATGTGACAATTGCTCTGATTGATTCTTCTGACCTGATTTAAGAAATGAAGGCAAAACAAAGATTTGTCAGTGTGATTTTGATTTTACAGTTGAAAGAGGACCCTAGCTCTAGCCTATATAACTCTTTCCTACAACCTCCTTCTCTCTCAGCTTTTGCCTTCTCTTCAGTTGGTCATATACATGTTTCCATCATCCACCAGAAGCAGCTGGAGCCTGCGCTCTGCTGCTGGCCGTGTGAGCCCCAATCTCAGCTCCTCTACAAACTGTGTGTACAAAAGTGCTCGTTTCAACCTCCGTAGACTAGGGATTATGACGCCCTTCTCAGAGGGCTTTTGGAATGTCGAAATGAGTTAATTCAAGTAAAGCACTGTCAACAACGCCAGACCCATACCGAGTGCCCAATAAAAGGCTATGGTCATTCCTATAAGTCTTTACCCTTGTCTTAGTCTTTCTTATTTCTCCCCTGCACTCAGCCCCATGCTGAGCCATGCACAGACCAAGTGCCCAATTCATGGCCTTTCCAGTTGCATGTTTATTGCTGCACATGACCCGAACGGGAGAGGATTCTCATCGGGTTTCTTAAGTTTCACCTGGCAAATAGCTCAGTTGGTCCCACGGCCACAGAGTCGGCCCCCAAACCAGCGACCCCTGGAATGTGTACCACTGCTGGACATGGAATACCAAACAAGAAGTTAACTGCATGAGTGCAAATCCTTCCATCGGTAGGAGGGTATCAAACTGCACACCCAGCTCATGGTGACTCAGCAGCATCACCTCGTAACAAGAACACAGAATTCCAGAGTCGCATAAATACAACAGGACACCCCAAGACATGCAAGATGAAGCCTAAACTCCTCAGCACTGAATAAGCCGAGCTTGGAGGCCTGGTCCGCAGGGCATCTACCTTACCAACCTCTTCCCCTCCCCACCCCACTTGCCCCGTATACGCATAACCTAAGCTCTAGCCGAAATGAAATGAGGCCTAAATAATGACGCTTCCTGTCGCACATCTGGAACTCTGCCCGCCTTCTCCCTTAGAATGTCCTCGAGCCACTGACATGTTCTTGTCCACCGGCCAACTTCTATCCCTGAAGGGTTGGCTCAGGGGTCACCCTTCCCCTGGGAAGACAGTCCAGATTCCCCAACTCTTCTCTCAATGTTCCTCCATGTTGTGGGCATACTTCTGTCAGGGGCCTAACCGCATCCTGCTGTCGCTGTCAGCTTCCGTGTGTGCCTGCCTTCCAGAATGCTAACTCCTTGTGGGCCAGACTGCAGAGCGGATGCGTGGTTTTGATTGGATCAACAAACGAATGAACATACTGCTTTCCAATTTACAACAGGGCTTTTGCCTAAATTAACCTCGCAATCCTCATACCATGGAGTTCTGATTATTACCATATCCATTTTATACAGAAGGAAACTTTTGCTCACACAGCTAACATCATTTGCCCAAATGTTCATTGTCAGTGCGACGGAGTGACAGAATTAGTTCTTTTGACTCCAAATCAAGGGTCCAGTCTTCCACGGGAAGAAAATTTCATGGACATGATCTCAGTTCATCTACGAAACAACCCTGCAAGACAGAATAAACTGAGGCACAGACTCAAGCTCATGAATATTACCGAGCTAGGGGCCACAAGGTTTGGGCCTCTGAAGCCCATGCCTTTCCCCTGAAGCAAGGTGTCTCCAAGCTGCCTGGTTCATAGATATGCAGGGGTACTCGGAAAGCAGAATTTCTTCCAGCTGTCGTTCACAGTCAGGCTGGACAGACCACTGCCAAGTGTATAGAGTCTGCTGAAAACGTCCTCGTAAACTGGGTTCATCTCCACTCCTGAGTCTCCCTGTATTCCCACCGGGGCAGGGGCGAGCAGCGGGCAGGTCCCGAGCACCGCTGAGCCCAGACTGGAGCAAAGGCTGAGTTCGTTCTAGGTCTGCTTCAGGGGCTTGTTCTCACCCAGGCATCACAGAAAGCAAAGGAGAGCCACCCAGTTTAGACCTTACACTTTACCACTGATAATGTGTTGCTTTTGCATAATCTCGAATTTACCAAGCAATTTTAAATCTCATTAGAACTTCACAACAACCCAGTTAGATAGACAGGGCAGACATTATTATTCCTAATAAATGACCGAACACGCGTGAGAGAAATCTAAGATCTGGAATTCAGGGTATGAAGTCACTATTCTTTTTGGTTTCATAAACTCTCACTCTCAGACAAGAGAGGAGGATGTCTGTCCCGCTCCTAGACCCTTGGTGGGACGCTAAGTGGGAACAGAATCTCTCAGAACAACATTACCTAAGAGAAACGGTCATGCCATACAACCACGAGCAAGCAATTGCGTCTCTGTATATGACTGTTTCCATGAGGAAACCAGACTATTGAAACAGAGATATTCTCCTTTCTTCTTGCCTATCAGAAAATGTTAGCATTAATATTACAGTGTACTTCAACAGAATATTTTAAACTTAAAAAAAATGAGATTTGTAAAAATTAGAATGGGAAAACCAAAAAGCTAGACAGGTTAGAACCTTTGAGGGGGACATCAACAAGACAGCTAAGTTAGCAGGAGTCTGGATCGAGCGGAAACACCATTTCAGCCTTCCACAGGGTGATGCAGGACTGTGTTTCTCAGCAAATGGTAGCCCAAATCCTAAAATTCTATTTTTGTAAGAAGATAGGAGGAAGGGTTTTTTTTTTTTTTTCCCCAGAGACAATTTCTGATTCTTTGGTACACCCCCAAGTCATCAAGTGTAGGAAATTTAAGCTAGAGTCACTAATTTGCTATTTATTGTAACAACACTGCCTGGTATTTATACAGCACATTCCATTCTGTGATCTCCAAGAATGTGACGATCCTTTCCACGAAAACAGATGGAGAAACTAAGGCACACAAGACCATCAACACGGTCACCCCGAGGAGCCAAGAGCAGAAGCCGTATCACTCGTCACTTGGCCCACATCCTTCTGCCGGGACTGATTCAAGATTCGGTGTCAAACAAGACACTAGAACCGGAAGGGGAAGGTGGACCTCCCTGAACGCAGGAGCTCACGTCTTGGAAAAGGTGGGGATATGGGAAATCCCATGAAACCAACACTCTGTGTGACTTACAACCCGACGAACAGCCCTGGGGCGAGTCCGTGGACAACAGCCATTGGCTAGGATGCCAGGGGCTCAGCGAGGCCCTCCGAGGAATTTCCCTGCTCCGAGTCTCAACTGTCACCCTTAAATTTATCCCCTAAGCTGTCATTTCTGCCAAACCGCAAACCCTCTGGGGAGAAAGAATACTTAAGCTATTAGTGGTCTTTCACAACTTCTTGTGAATGAAGCCTTCCAAAGTCCATCTGAGAGTTGCTGAGGAAGACATGCCGAGAACAGAAAGATACAAAGACACGGGAGAGAGGGAAGACCAAGGAGGGGCAGGCCACCAAGAAAAAAAACTGCATCGATGTTGTCATCCTGCCCAAGTTCCCAAGTATTCTGTTTTCCAATTGATTTCCAGGCGGCAGTGCCTTCCAGCCAGAGTTCCACTGCTTCCAGGCAGACTGTACCTTCGATTATGCAAAACTCTATGAATCGCTTAGATGTCACGGAAGGTTAAGTTTGAGTCACTCTGTCTCGTCCGTGGATCTAGAATTATCTCCAAGACACATCTGAAGGATGTTAACATATTTTCAAATGTGTGATGAGATGTCGAGAGCCTGCCCAGAGTCGAGGCCGCTCCGGAAGATGCTCCAGAAGTGACCACAGAAACACGTGGGCTTTGGCACATGACCAGTGTGCATGGCTTGCCCAGGCCAGGAGCTCCCCGACCACGGCCGGGGGCAGCTTCCCTAAGCCCACCGCTCCTCCCTGACTTCTCTGTCAAATGAGGGGAACGACACCCACCACTCCACAGCTTGTCAGGAGGATCGAAGTCGAGACTATTTCGAGGAACTTAATAAAGGGCTGAGACAGGGTAAAGAGGAGAGGGTTCATCCTGAGAATCACGAAGCATGCCAAGGCCGGAATGCGACTGTATGTTAACTGGGAGGAACACGCTCAGACACGCCTGATCATACTGCGATCAAATATTGCTGTTTTGTAAATACAGCTGTCCCTGCTTGTCCACGCTTTTGCTTTCCCCGGTTCGGGTCACCCACAGACAACGGGGGTCCAGAAGCAGATGCTCCCCCTTCTGAGAAATTGTCATAAGGTGAGTAGTAGCCTAATGCTAGGTCACAATGCCTACGTCACTCCCCTTCACTGCATCTCACCAGACAGGCATTTTATCATCTCATGTCATCACAAGAAAGGTGAGTATGTTTCAACAAGATCCTCTGAAAGGGAGACCACGTGCATGCAATTTTCATTCTAGTATGTTGTTATCGTGGTTGTTTCATTATTAGTTATTGTTAATCTGTTATGGTGCCTCACTTATAAATTCAACTTTATCATGGGTATGTATGTCTAGAAAGAAACATAGTTTAAGTACAGGGCTTGATACAATTCGCAGTTGCAGGCATCCGCTGATGGGGGTATGGGAACATACTTCCTGTGGATGAGGGGAAACTACTGTATAAAATGCGTGTGCAGAGAGGTCACCGCCCTGTGAAGGACAAGGAGTTAGAGGCAGCATAACGCGGTGCTTAAGAACATACAGACTGAAAGCTTTAACTACTTATTAGTAACTATGCCTGGAGCATATTACTTAACCTCTCCGGGTCTTTGTTTTCTCATCTGTAAAATGGGTATACTAACAGCACCCAATTCTCAGGGGTATCAGAGCATCAAATGATTTGAGCGAGTGCATGAATTCTCAACAAGAGAGATATTGTCCTGGATGGTGAAAAAAATCTTAGAAAATTATAATGGTCTGTGATCTTCTAAAGCTCAACCTTGCCTGACAAAAACGTAGCCCTTAGTATTTAATTTTTCTCATTATGGAGAAATTAAATGTAATTCAAATTCAACTTAATTTCATTCATTTTAATTTAAACTAAATTTTTCTCCCTAGCGGGGCAATAACGAAACAAAGGTTGAGAAACACAGAGTTAGTATATATAAGGCACTTACAACACATAATAAGTACTCAGGAAGTATTTAGTATGACAATTTTTATTCTGATTTTTAGTGGAAGCCGCGGTATCCTGGCTCCAATTAAAATGCTATTGTTAAATTAATTAGAAGCTACAGTTTAAAACTAAAGTTGAAGTGCTTTAAACTATTTAACATTACTGACATCATTAAAAATGGCTTTCAAGTATGGATGTGGGTGAAGGGACTTTAAAGACTGAGAGAAGGGAAGCTAATTTTCAGCCATGCCTGAGAGTTCCAGCCTAAATCATGTCAATTTTTCCTAATAGCTACTTTTTACCCTCGTACTTTTTATCTTTGTCAGAAAGAACAAAGACAAAGGCAGGACAAAGCTGGTGCAGGAACACAGCCGATGCTTTGGTGAAGTGGCCTGGTCTTTCTGGGTCTGTTCCCTGGAATAAAAGGGCCCCTTTCCCGAAGTTCGTCAAGAGCATCAAATGACAGTACTCAGGAACTGCATAACCCAGAGCCCAGCGTCCAGCGGGGGCTTGATAAATACTAGTTTGTCCTTCCAATTATGTATATTGAATTACCATGAACCATGAAAAGGAGGTTTTGCCTTAGGGTACAGTCAATTATTTAGGGCAGAACTTAAAACACATTTGGAAGGAAGATGTCTATAGAGAGAAGGGAGGAAGCAGGGTGGGGGAGGGAGGAAGGGAGGGAGGAAGGAAAAGAGAAGGGAGGAAGGGAGGAAGGGAGGAAGAAAGGAAGGAAGGAAGGAAGGAAGGAAGGAATTTCATTGTTTTGATAGAATGTGCAAATAGCATTTCAAAGACGTGTAGTCAACCACTACTGAGTAAAGAACTGTGTAAAGTACTAAGTAAAGTGTGCTCTCTCCTAATTTTCCTTTCTCCCTGGAAAGTGCGGCACGGATCTGGTCTCCTGTCAAGAAAGCTCTAGAGCAAAAGAGTAGGGCAGCTTTTGAGGCCATGCCCCCCGTGAGCTGGCTCCATGCAGCAGTGGCACGTTTCCGAGGGGCGCACGTGTATTCCCCTTCGGTGTTCCCGAGTGCTAAATCCACTTGATCCACGCAGCCAAACCCCCACTTAACTCTCCTTAATAGTGACGTTCCGGAGAGCCAAGCATTTTAAGTGTAACAAATTGCCATTGTACCACTGCAATTATGAGTAAATTTGATCTTGAAAGAAGCCAGGGCACTGTAACTCAATAACTTAGTAACAAAGCTATCGTTCTAATAAGGATAAAGTGCCGCACCGTTTTCCCAGGTGCTTCATCAGCTTCCTTTAACACCAGGCGTGGGGGAGGGAGACGTTCAAGGATGCACTGCTCCCCCCACCCCGAGACTCATTAACCAACTTGTGTGCTTATAAATTCATAAGCCACTTCGAGGTTTACAAACACAAAGACAGATGATTGATGTCAGTTGAGTGTTAAAGTGACTGATGAGTCTGATCTGAACAATAATGTACATATAAAGAAAAATGCTTCCCTGATGATAATCTTGGAACCCGCGCACAAACTCTCACATGGGAGAAAAAAAAATCGACCTGTTTTTAGAAACATACCAGGTATGTTGCAAAATCACTGGGTTTTCTATGTGTCCGCCTATCCTTCAGCCACACCATTCAGATGGTCTATAATGTCACTATGTTACTATTTGAAGTTTATCAGCTTAATACCTTCCAGTGCGATGCTGCAAAGAAAGTTTTCTGCACCCCCTTCTCCTTCCCCACCTTGGCTTAAAGAGGGGAAGGAAGCTTCCCATCCCACAGGGCTTTACTATAGCTCCTAGCTAACGTTCCATCTCTACCCTTAACTCTTATCACAGTGCTAACACCACATCTTTTTTCTTTTATGAAGGTCTGATTATTCTGTTTTACAGTTTCCAAAGTGTGGGGATTTGATAGACAGTTAATCCATTTCTGTTGAATAATTGAGGAAATGAATAAAGCAAATATTTGTTTTTTGTTATCTCCAACTCTATTACAAACGGGCGGACGCACATCCTCACACGCACGTGCATGTAAATAAAACTACCAAATTGTTTCTGCTTTCACAGAAAATGCGAGAAGCAAGAAGAGACAAGCATGTATCATCCTAGCAGGCACCCAGCAGCGGCTTCTCACGTTTGGCACCGGATTTCTGGCCAAAACAAAAGTACCATCCTACGGTGAAATCCATCCCTCATCATTCTCAGCTCATGAAACCCTGCATCCACCCGACTGACCTGGTGTAATCACTGCCACGTAGCAACCCGATGAAATATTTATTAGTGCTTGTTAATGCTGCTTGGAGCCCTCCCCTCTCCTCCATCCCCCCTCCCCAATCTCACTTTTCTTGCCTCCTCACCATCAAATCTTTACCTTCAGGGCTCAAACAGAAGCGTGGATTATACATTCCTGTTCCTGAGATGAAATTGCAAAACCAAAATATTTGTCCTGCCGAGCAAAGAAAAATACTCAAAACCCACTTGGAGGGGAAAAAGAAAAAAAAGAAAAAAAAAAAAAAAAACCACCCATGAGACAGCCATTTTAAACTACGAAATTCAAAGAGTTACTGAAATGTGATTCAGGTTCCGAAAGTCAAAATGTCAAATGGAATTCATACTGATAACTTGGGTTTACAAACTGCATACTGCATGGAGTGAGAGAAGTAAATTTTCTTCTAAGTCATTTAATGCATACTTCCAGCAACCCCCGAGTGTGCCCTTGCCTTATGTCTGGGAGTGGACTGAGAATTAACAAATAAATACTGAAACCTACATAGTGGTACATCTATCTCATTCCAGACTTAAAAACATATTCCATTCCGATGATAGTGGCTTTACTCATAATCACGGAAACCTGACATAACCCAAATGCCATTCATCTGGTGAATGGCTAAACTGGGATATATCCCCACAATGGAACACTACTCAGCAGTAAAATGGAACAAACCACTGACACATATTCTCAAATGCATTACGTTAAGTCAAAGTATCCAGACTCCAAAAGCTACATATTACATGATTCCATTCATAGGACATTCTAGAAAAGGCAACACTATAGGGACAGAGAACAGATCAGTGCTGGTCGGAGCTGGGGGTGGGGGTGGGGTTGACTATAAAGGAACCCAGGAGAATTTTTGATGGTGATGAATTTTCAGTGTTCTAGATCTTGACTCTGGTGGTGGTGACACAACTGTGTACATTTATCAAAACTCACAGAACCGCATACTCTAAAAGATAAATTTTACTCTTTGTATATTACACCTTAATTAAAAAAAATAAGCCCTTCAAAACCAATTTATGGTGGGGGAAAAAAAACCAAACAGTGGTTGCCTCTGGGGGGAGACAACTGGCTGTTAGGAAAGGGGCTTGAGAGAAGCTTGTGGGGTGATGGGAACAGTCTATATCTTACAAGGGGCTCCGGTTACGGACGTGTCCTCATTGGTCACACCTCGAAGACTCTATGTTTAACACCTGTGAATTTCACTCTATGCAAATTTTATATCAAAAGAAAAAAACCTGAAAATAAGTATATTGATAACATGCCACCTGAAGTATTCAGGAAGAAGAGGCTGATGTCTACAATGTACTTTCAAATGGCTGGAAAAATTAGATGGATTAACAGATGAATAAAGACGGACAGGTGCAGAGACACGTGGTGAAGGAAGTATGTAAATGGTAACAGCGGAATCTAGATGCTAAGTATAGTGGTGTTCACTTTGCATTCTCTAATTTTGCTGTGCGCTTGAAAATTATGGTCACAAAATAAGAAAAAAAATCCATTCTAAAGAACTAAAATATACATACAATCTAATGAGGATTTTAAAGGATTTTACAACAATATATGCCATTAACTCTTGAAAAGATCGGAGCTATCATTTTTCTTATGACTTTCCATTCCTGTCCTATAACATATTATTCAGATCCAAAGCCTGTCAATGATGTCACAAACGCACAGCTGTGCCTGTCATTTCACAGGGTTTGTTCAACTACAAACTCGAATTAGACACACACGGCTGAGCATGGGCTCTACTTATCCACTGATGATAGGAGAAAACAGACCCTTAGAGAATCCTAATTCCCTGCCACCGAATTCACTCACAATGCAGGAACTGGTGCAGAGGGAAGAACGGTCTATAATTTTATTCCCAATGATGTAATCCCAGCGCTCCCCAAGCTCTGAGCTATGGAGTCATGAAATAGAAAAAGGCCAACTTACTGACTGGTGATTCATCTTGCTATCTTCATTCATCTTGCTATCAGGTCTACACGGGGAGCCTTTGCCCTCTCGGGGTAATTCAGCATTCCCAGATTCTTGCTAGGCTGGACTTCTGACCCTGTTCCTATCAGTTAATTCCACACACTGGTTAAAGCTTATGCCTATGAAGTTGTAACCTTCCCCCGTGCAGGGGCATTGCTACAACAACACTGCTTTGAAATTTCCGAAATCTGGAAATCTACAAATTGTGTTGCTTTGCTTTACAATCACACAATCCAAAAGCTGAGAGCGGATCAGAAGGCTGATGCTTTCATTTAAAATGCCTTTGTTGTGGTGGATCCCAAGTTAGCCATAGCGACCCTCTACCCCAACACACACACACAGACACAGACACACACAGACACACACACACACTCTATTATAGAGGTTTATGGGTCAGTTACACAGAGCTCAGGCTCCAAAAAAATTGGCTTTGTCTCTCGGAATCAAGAATAGTTTGACGAAATGTTTCACAAGCGGCTGAAAGAGTTTGCCTTTCTACGAAACAACAAAGAAGCAATCATCATTGGGCCGGGGCAGCGGGGACAATGGGAGGGCTGGATTACAGATACTATTATAAGCTGGGAAACCAATCAAAATGCCCCAACATACTATTGTCATGGCATACAGGTATCCCTGGCTTTTCAAAACTTTGCACTACACCACTTTGCTTTTGCAAAAGACCTATGTTCGTACCTGTGTTTGCCAACTGGAAGAAATCCAAAGAGTATTTTCGCTTTTACCAAAAAAGCAGAAATAGAGCTCCGTGGTGATTTTGCAGTAAGCCATTATAAAGGTAATTGCCCCCTCCCCCAACCAAGCCACAAGCCTGGCACTGCCGAGCTCCTTCCCGGGGAATCGCATTCAGCACCTCGGCTTCAAGCTGGCCACTGCAGCACTGAACTGTGTCCGGGAGCACCTCTGCTTTATCTCCGTTTATTCTGTGCACCCATTAGCAAGACATTTCCCAAGGTATCAGAAAAGCCCAAGAGAGGTTACTTTTGGGGTCTGGAAATGCTCAAATATTTTTTTTTCATATAAATGAATGGTCACCGGTTCTTTGCTTTATGCCATTTTGTTCCTGGAATGCTCCACTTTCGGATACAGGGGAAACTGTGCAGGGGTTTTGGTCAGTCTCCGCGGACGTGAGCTGGGCCTCACTAGCTGTACCATGTCTCAGTAGCGCTAGGGTTTTTTTTTCCTAATAGTGATTTCAAGATGATTTCGGTATAAATTAGGGTTGCCAGGATAAATAAGAACACGAGACACTCAGTTAAATTTGCGTTTCAAGGAAACAACAAATAGTTTATTTTAGCGTAAATGTGGCCCATGCAATGTTTGGGTCATGCTCATATTAAAATGTGTGCTTTTAATTCTGGCAGCCCTAGGTATAAATATAAACTTGACATGAGTTCGTTGAAAGCTTTTAAAATACATTAAATGATGCCTTCAAAAGTCTCAGCTTTACACCGTTGCCAGCATATGGGGATCGAAACTGAGACTGAAAACTAGGTTTTTGGCTTCGGGACTGGACTTCAGGTTTTCTAGATGGGAAGCTCCCTGAGGGCAAGGACTATATCTGCTTTTTTAGTTTTGTCTCTGATGTCTGGCCCAGCCCTTCATACACAGTAAGCTCTCAAAATTATCCACAGGGAGAGGTGGATGGGTGGTTCAGTTGTTAAGCCTCTGCCTTTGGCTCAGGTCATGTATCCCAGGGTCCTGGAATGGAGCCCCGCATTGGGCTCCTTACTCAGTGGGAAGCCTGTTTCTCCCTCTCCCTGCTTGTGTTCCCTCTCCTGCTGTCTCTCTGTCAAATAAATAATCTCTTAAAAAAAATTACCCATAGGGAAAGCGAACGAATGGGTGACGTCTGAGCTCTCTCTCGTGCTACCGCATTCCCGGGGGCTTCAGTTTTCCCCGTGTAAAGGAATGACCGCGTTTTTTCCCCGATCTTTCAAGAAATCTCCAACTTTGTCATTTTCTCTGTGTGCATGGATGGGTTAAAAAGGGGTTTCCCACTGGTTCAAAGGGTAAAGATTGATTGATTGATTGATTATTTATTTATTTGAGAGAGAGAGAGAGAGAGAGAGAGAGAACACAAGCAGGGGGCAGAGGCAGAAGGAGAGGGAGAAGCAGGCTCCCCACTGAGCAGGGCTCAATCCCAGCACCCTGGGATCATGACCTGAGCTGAAGGCAGGCACTTAACCAACAGAGCCACCCAGGCGCCCCAAGCATGTCTACATCTGAAGACACGTTACTGACACATTCCACCTAGAGCAAAGGCTGCCCCTGAGCTGGGCCGAGCAAAACTGTACTAAGGACACAGGCTTGTTAGTCATCTGCCAGCTCTGCTGGTCCTTCTACACTTGTGTTTTGTTTTGTTTTGTTTTCTGGAACGGCACCTAGGGCCTGAGTTCACATATGAGTTCATATATGAAAATGCTTGCTTAGCTTTGCCAATGGATTAAAAAACAATCTACATGTCCACCAACAAGTTTCATTAATTGTGTCCACCCTTGATTCAATCTGATCTTATTTTTGGCCTCTTCTACCTACGTCCCCACCACCCATCCTCCGAAGGTACTGCTCATTTCTTATTTGTGCAGCCAGGCTTTTAAAAATTTGTTCTACTGTGTTGTCATTCCAGAAGGTATTCCATTTTCCTTTAGAAGAACTTGTATTAAGCACGATGTTTTGCTATTTGATATGGACTTCTGAAATTCATGAGCATCGGTAATAATACCTACCACTGTCATTATCATACTCTTGCATCAGTGACAGATGTGTACAATGACAACAAAGAAGCAACGTTGTTTGATCCTCATTTAGCACGTGCTTGCTGAACAGGTAAAGTCTATACCCGCCTCAAGACTCACCTCAAGTTCATCGCACGTTGAATTGCGCCATCAGCTCTTTCAGGTAAAACAGTGTCTTGGAGGAGAGCTAAATGTACTAAGAATTTTTCTAAGTCCTGGGGAGAAATGGAGAAGGAGAAAGTTCGGAAAGACACTAGAAAGAGAATATGAAAAGGGCACATGGTGGGCACTATGGCTCAGCAGTAAAATCACAAGTGACATTGGTTCAAGATGGTAATTAATGGATCGGAATGAACATTAGAAAGTAGTTGATCTGCTCCATGATTTTATGAGTGAAATAAGCTCAATGAAGAGTGACATGATAATAGCAACTCTGAGCTAGGAGTAGAGCTGAGATCAGAATCCAAATATCTCAAGCCCGGTCAATGCCTCTGATACCACAGAGCCTGCCCAGCGGGCTGCTCCCTTCTCTGCAGCAAAATGAGACGGTACTGTGCATGCTGCCAGAAGAGGATTTAAGTTCTAGCAAAATTAAGAGAAAATCACAGAAGATTATAGCTTTATTATTGTCTCCATCGATTCCATAAAAATTAACGTTCAACTATCATCTGTCCATTTATTCTTCTACTGATGGTCTTCCATGTGCCAGATACGACGACGAGTCTAGAAAATACCACAATTAACAAGATGTCTGGGGCTCCTGCCTCCACTGCGTTTATATCCTGGAAGGGGAAAACCAACAACTAAATAAAGATGCATATGGTGTTAGAGTCAGGTGGGCAACAAAGAGGAAAGTCACATGTCAAGGCTAGACAGTAGTTGGGCAGATGAGATTGAGGGTCCACTTTAGGAAGGGGGCCTGGGGAAGGTTCTTCCAAGGAGGTGACATTTGCTTTGATATGTAAAAGATGAGAAGATATCCATCAGGAAAAGCCCAAAAGAAACGCATTCCAGGCAAAGGGAAAAAGAGACAGAGTTTAGTGTTTTGAGAGGTAGAGAGGGCAAAGGTAGGGCTAAGCATTTATGCAAAAAGGGGGCATTTGAAAAACTAGCTCAGGGAGGTAGGAAGAGGCCAGATCATGATGGCCTTTGAAGATCATTATGAAAAAAATGGATTTTATTCCCAAGTCAATGGAAAGTTATTCAACTATTTGATCTTTGTGTATTTTAAGAAGAATGGTCTCAGTGGAATAGGACCATGGAGAAGAAGAAGAGTGGAAATAGAGGCATTTGCTGTGGTCCAGGTCAAAGATGACTGTGGGATTAACCAGACTGGTAGTGGTGCAGGAGAGGGAAGTCCACAGATTTGCAGGCAGCTCTGTTTTTGCTTGAGTGACTAGATAAACCATTTGCTGGGGGAAAAAGGGATGAGGACAAAGGTGATGTGTAGGAATTAAAAGTATTGTATGTGTCACACTATGTTTTAGATGCTTACTAGACATCGAATTTAAGATGTCAGGTAGACGAGAGAAGGTGCTATAAATTTGAAGCAAAGACACCAGCATAAACGTGAGCCCTGGGCTCGTCAAACTTGATAGGGGAGGTGGAGGGAGTGCCACCGATGACAAAGACAGAAGGTTCAGGAGAGGCAAGAAAATACTGAAAGAGTGTAGTCTCAAGAAATGACATAATATAATAAAAAATCATTAAAAAAATAATAAAGGGAACAAATGGAAATTTTGCCCAAAAAAAAAAAAAAAAAGAAATGGAGTCATTTTTCGAAGAGAAGCAAATGATTGACCACTATGTCGAAGGAAAGGTAGAGTCAGATGAGGACAGAGATATACCCACAGGATTTGACATACCAGAGCATTGTGCATGTCAACAAAAGCAGATGCACTATAAATAGTTTTTAAAAAATCATACGGTGTGAAAGGTAACTATTAAGAGTCATTTTCATGTGTTTGTCTAGCCTTCCCAAACTACCTTGCATGGAACTACACCCACATACACACAGGTCCTTTTCTTGTCCTTTGAACCTAAAACATAAATGAGAACACATCTTATGTGTTCTTTTTATATTGCTTATTTTGAAGAAATTTCCTTATTGGTTATGTATAGACTTAGAATATCATTTTACTGGTGACTTACTACTTTGTTACAAGGGTTTAACCTGTGCTTTTGACCTCTCAGTTGTACAATGTACAATAGGACAATGACCTTGCATTGTACAATTCATTATACTGTGCTGGACACTACACTTCTCCAGTGTACCGCCCGTGTGCGTTCGGGAACAATGATGGATCTTCGAATGTGGGGGAGAACCAGACAGAGGAGTGAACTGATGACCCTACAGGGATCAGAGCTGGAACCAAAACTCAAAGATTCTTTCTGTTGCACCATATGGCCTCCTTTGATGTTGCAAGAATCGACTGGCATTCGGTGGAACTGAGCACAAAAACAAAATTTACAAGCACTCATTCACAGATCAGGCCTTTTCAATGGTGATGTTCTAATTAGATTTCTTATTTACTCTTGCATTTATTAAAATAAATACATGGATCAGTATGATTTCTCTTCAAAGCCAGACAATTAAAATGGCCTCGGGTTTTGTGGTTATTGCTGGTTCTTGTTGTTTGCTGTTTTCACTTACTCCTTAGGATTGCTTACTAATTTCATCCTAACCTGCCCCGTGGCTCCACAATTCCCTACTTCAGACCTGTTGTAGATTACATGTTTGTGTCCCCCCATAATGCAAACGTTGACACCTCTAATATCCAATGTGATGGTATTAGGAGGGGGCGCCTTTGGGAGGTGAACAGGTCACGAGGGTGAAGCCCACATGAATGGGATGAGTGCCCTTAGAAACGAGACCCCAGAAAGCAACCTTGCCCCTTCAGGCGGGGCACAACAGGAGAACAGCTGTCTGTGAACTAGGAAGCGAGCTCTCACCCGACACCGAATTGACCAGCACCTCGACCCTGGACTTCCCAGCCTCCAGGACTATCAGAAATACATTTCTGCTGTGCATAAGCCACCCAGACTATGGTATTCTATTACAAAGCGGCCAGAGCGAAGACAAGACCGATCTAGAAGTTTAGAATGGTGTCATCACCCCACATTTTCTAGATCCAGCATCTACTTTTTAGAATTGGACACTCTAGAAATACTACCGAAACTAAGAAAATAATAAAGATGTTACATTTCCTTCAAGTAGCTGACATGACTTATGCAAAATCCGTAGCTACCCTACTCTGCCCCATCAAATCTCTCTTTCTATTTTCACATGGCCATCACTTTATTTGCCAGTTGTTCTTTCCTTTGACTTACCCCGTTTCCTCCAACGTTCACGCCCTGTTAAGGCTGTTTCTCCCAGCGCGGTTACAGGTGTCAGTGGAAAAGGGGCCAAAGCTCGAGCGAAGCTAGAATGAGCCCTCCTCCTTGTCCTCGGCAGCCCAAGCCTTCGCCTCAGCACTTGAGTCACCGGAGTCTATTACTTATGCCCAAAAGACCCTCGTGTTTCAATTTGGAGACTAAGACACAGAGAAAAATCGCATTTGAGCCACTCAGGGGAGAATGACCAATAAAACAAAAGCTGGTGTTCAGATGAGGCTAAGACCCGAGCAAAGTTACGAAAGTGCTGGAATCTTTCCTGCCTTCCTCCCTTGCTCCCCACATAGCCTACTCCAGGGGTCACAAACTGGGATGCCTCTCAGCCGGGTTTTCTTTGGCACGCACAAATATTTTCAAACTTTCCAATTACTTGCCAACATTTAAAATCGGGAAATG